>NC_141879.1:92137803-92440833 GCF_056163025.1 Triticum urartu
CTCGTTTTCCGTGCTGTTTAAAAAAAAGTTCTGTTCGTCGGTTTTTCTTTTTCGTCGGATTTTCCCCGGTTATTTTCTGATCGCGATTTTTGATCCGATTTTCGTTTTAGTATAACTTTTCGCTCGTTTATCGGAATCAGGCGATTCAAGCGCCTGGAGTTTCGTCTCGAAATCCTCTTTTCGAATAATCAACTTAAACAAGTTTTTGCTACTGTAAAATTTGCCCTAGATCCAGATTGCTAGAACGAAGTTGTTTCTTTTGCCGTTTGATTTCTTTTGCTTCGTTCGATTCGATTTTTTTTGCCAACCGGAGTTCTTAAGTTGAACTTTCTGGTTAGATATTCTATTTGAGTTTTACGTGTGCATTAGATGAGTACTTATTGTATGCTTGTTGTTTGTCTGCGATAGAATACCCGGAGTGCGCCGCCTGTTACTTCGAATCTCTAGGTTACGCGGATCATCAGCAAGGCAAGTAACACTTTGATCATACCTTTTTCTACAACCCAGTTTTATTGCATTAGATCAATCCTCACACATTGCATGATTAGGATCTAATTAAATTGTGGGATGGGATGTAGATGAGGTAGTACCTATTACCTGTTTATTATCAAACCTTTGGGAGTTACTTCTATGTTTGCTTATTATGCCATGCTATGCTAGTAGACGTGGATTGGGTGAGTGATATCCATGACAGATGTGAGATTTATAATTAAGGGTTTATCTAAGGTGGCAACCTAACACACATCTGGTTGGATTGAGGTACCTGGAGTTACCAAGACTTGCCTGTTTTTCTTGGACCGCCACCCAGGCTCAAAGGGATCATGAGATTATTCATACTAGAAACTTCTGTGTGCAGCCACAAGCCATTATGGGCTCTGGCATAGTTGACTAAGTTGTGCGAACTCTTACAGTGGTAGACTAGCAGATGTAGGGGAAAGTAGGTGTACCGGTCTACCCATCGTAAGGTGCTAGCGCTTCTGAAAGACTGTGTCTCGGTCATCCGTCTTCTCAAACACCCTGTAGTGCGAGAAACCAAACGGAGGCGATCGAGTCTTGTGGGGAAAAGTGCGCAAACCTCTGCAGAGTGTAACAAACTAATCATGGTTAGCCGTGTCCCCGGTTATGGACAATCTTGAGTATCTAGTACCTGGATTATCATGTGAATCTCAACATGTTACTCTAAAACTAATATTGTTGGGATTTAATGATGCTACTTAATTGGGATTGAGGATGCTGTCAACCATTCTCAATGTTTCACAACCACCATGATAGTAATAAATTTTATTCCTTTGAAGTAGGGAAAAATTGGCTTTACGCAAAAACTATAACCATAGAGCTTTCCACCAGCCAAATATGCATATAGTATAGTTGTTGCATTCCATTACTCTCTATGTGTTATCTTGCCAGCATATTCCATGTGCTGACCCGTTTCGGGATGCAATGTTAATGTTGCAGACTTTTCAGACGACGATTAAGGAGTTTTATGTCGTGGTTCTATACTCAGTGATGTCGTTGGAGTTGATGGACTCACTTATCTTCCAAGCCTTCCGCTGTTATCGTTATTAGATGGCCTTAAGCCATATTTATTGTAATAAGTTCTCTTTTGAGACACTCGATGTAATAAGTGTGTGATTGCTACTCTGCTATAAATCCTCCGAGTACTGTGTGGTGTCAGCATTACTGATCCAGGGATGACACCGGAGCACAGAGATCAGACTGTTTGAGGTCTGGTCGCTACAGAGATGGTATCAGAGCACATGCTGACTGTAGGACACGACCACTAAGCTAAAAGACCTAGATCACTATTCACTCTCTTCTCTTCTGACTTCTCATCCTTTCTACTCTTTAGGATGGCGGATGCAAGGAACAAGTTCACATGACCGGATGAAGATACACCCTTTGGACGACACTTGAAGGAAGTCACTAGATACCTGAAGATAGGAGTACCAAGCTTCACGGGAACCTACAACGCCACTTTACCTGAAGAAGAGCGCTGGATGATTCAAGTTCAAGTTCCAGGCAGGACGTTCATGCCAGTCACTGAGCCCATAGAGTTTTCTTTTGATGCACCAACTTGGAGTCTAGGAAAGAGCATGGCAGCTCACATCGCCATGGGACGCATTGGAGAAGTCTACCGCAAGGATCTTAAGGATACTATCTACCAGATTTGTGGGCACCGAGATGAACACTGGGAGATGATTAGCACCAGGAAAGATAGATCAATTACAGCTTTTATTCAGGAGTTAAACTAGCACATTCGACGACAGGAGAATCAGATGTGCGCCGACATGATAGATCTGAAGAAGGCTAAAACTAGAATCAAGGAACTGGAGGAAGAACTCAAGGCTACACGTGAAGA
Source organism: Triticum urartu (assembly GCF_056163025.1). Taxonomy (NCBI): domain Eukaryota; kingdom Viridiplantae; phylum Streptophyta; class Magnoliopsida; order Poales; family Poaceae; genus Triticum; species Triticum urartu. The sequence continues at coordinate 92,140,163 of NC_141879.1, forward strand.
TTATGAAGAAGAAATTGAAGTATTGGTGGAGAAGAATGATGATCTGATCAAGAAGATTGGAATATTTATGGTTGGCCCGACACCAGTAGATGAAGACGAAGAACCCAAGGAGATTAGCCCGGAGGACCACATCATCATTGACGGCACTGACTCGGAACAAGATAGCAGCGATGATGACTATGTGGATGAAGCAGGAGCAGATATCATGGAGTCTACAACCATAGAACATTTCTAGTAGACCACCTCATCAGTAGTAGCAGTCCACCATGTAAATATAGTAGTCCGAGCACTTTTGCGATAGCTAGATCGATTGTAGGCCTTTGTTTGATTGATTGAAGTGAATTGTGTGCTTTTGCCTCATGTGCATTTGGGTAGTGTTTTCCCTTTAGACCCCCTCTATTCTTATATCTCATCTTTTCTAAACCCTCAGATGCCTCCGAGACGTGACCCCGGATTTGCCTTTCCGCCGGAGCTCACCCAGTTGATCCAGCAGCAGAACACCTTGATGCAGTTGCTAGTTCAGAATCAGAATCAAGGGAACAACAACAACAACCCACCACCACCACCACCTGTTGACCACTTAGCCCGTTTTCTTAGGCTGAATCCGCCGGTGTTTTCCAGTAGCACCAAGCCGATAGTAGCAGATGATTGGCTCCGCAAGATAGCTAGGGAGTTGATCATAGCAGGATGCACAGATACGGAGAAGGTGCAGTTTGCCGCACATCAGTTAGAAGGACCCGCAGCATCTTGGTGGGAGAATTTCACAGCCACCTTCCCAGTCGACACTATCACATGGGACCAGTTTCAGCAGGCTTTTCGTACTGCCCATGTTTCAGCAGGAGCAATGGCCATGAAGAAGCGTGAGTTTCATAACTGACGCCAAGGAGGACGGACCGTTGGCTACTATGTGGAGGAGTTTAGTAAGCTAGCACGTTATGCCCCAGATGACGTTGCTACGGATGGAGCTAAGCAGGAGAAATTCCTGGAAGGACTGAATGATGAGTTGAGTATGCAGTTGATGGTAGCCACCTTCAACAACTACCAGGAGTTGGTAGATCGTGCTCTTATGGTTGAAGGGAAGCAGCAGCAAATTGAGAACCGCAAGAGGTAGTATGGACAAGGAAAGTATAATTCAGGAGCTCAGCAGAAGCCACGTTTTACCCCTAGACCGGGAGGACAATTTCAGCATACCCATGGAGTAGGTAGCTCGCACAATCACAATGGCACCAAGAATGGTAATGGGAATGGAGGAAGCAATGGACAGAACCGCAGCACCCCATCAACCCCAGCCAACAAGGACTTGAGCCACGTCACTTGCTATAAGTGTTCGAAGCCAGGACATTATGCAAATGACTGTCCTGAAGGACAAAACGGCAATGGAAGTTCCGGAAAGAAGCCGAACCCTTTCAACAGGGGACAGGTGAACCACGTTAATGTGGAGGAGGTTGAAGCTTAGCCCGATGCAGTAATAGGTAAGTTTTTGGTTAAGTCATTTACTGCACTCGTTCTTTTTGATACTGGTGCATCACATTCATACATATCAAGGGGATTTGTGGAAAAGTATAGTTTACCCACTAGGATTCTTAAAACACCTATGTTAGTAAGCTCACCAGGAGCGGAGCACATGGCCAGTCAAGGATGTTTTCAAGTGCCATTAAGTATAGGAAGGCATGTTTTCCAACGGATTTAATTATTTTGGAATCCCAAGGTCTGGATGTGATTCTTGGTATGGATTGGCTGTCGATGTATGGGGGAAACATCGATTGCGCCAGTAAGACAATTTTGCTCACAACGCCAGAAGGAAGAAGGATCAAGTTTGTATCCCGACATGCGCCAAACAGGACACAAGTAAATTCCTTATCAGGAGTTGTGCAGGAGGAAGTACCAGTGGTAAAGGATTTTCCTGATGTATTTCCCGAAGAGTTGCCAGGCATGCCACCGGATAGAGACATTGAGTTTTTGATTGAGCTATTGCCAGGCACTGGGCCAATATCGAAGAGACCATATAGGATGCCAGCAAAAGATTTGGTGGAAATTAAGAAGCAGATTAAGGAGTTACTGGATAAGGGATATATTCGCCCAAGTTCTTCGCCTTGGGGATCACCAGTACTTCTAGTGGAGAAGAAGGATGGATCGTTAAGGATGGTTGTTGACTATCGAGGATTGAACGAAGTAACAATCAAGAACAAGTACCCACTACCAATGATCAATGATCTGTTTGATCGATTGCAAGGAGCTAAAGTGTTTTCCAAGATCGATTTGCGATCAAGGTACCATCAGTTGAAGATTCGAGAGCAGGACATACCTAAGACAGCATTCACCACAAGATATGGACTGTATGAGTATACCGTTATGTCATTTGGACTGACTAACGCGCCTGCCTATTTTATGAACATGATGAACAAAGTGTTTATGGAGTTTTTGGATAAGTTCGTCGTAGTGTTCATTGATGATATCCTGGTATATTCGAAGAATGAAGAGGAGCATAAGGAGCATTTGCGTTTGATACTTGGAAAGCTCAGAGAACATCAATTATACGCCAAGTTCAGCAAATGTGAATTTTGGTTGAAGGAAGTAGGATTCCTCGGACATGTTATATCTGGAGAAGGTATAGTAGTAGATCCCGCTAAAGTTGAAACCGTGACCAAGTGGGAAGCACCAACAACAGTTGGAGAGATCCGGAGTTTTCTTGGACTCGCAGGATACTACCGGAGATTTATTGAGAATTTCTCAAAGATTGCAAAACCTATGACGGAGTTGTTGAAGAAGGATACTAAGTTCAAATGGACTGAGGAGTGTGAGGCAAGTTTCCAGGAGTTGAAGAAACGTTTGGTTACCTCACCAGTGTTGATTTTGCCTGATCAAACCAAGGATTGTGAGGTGTATTGCGACGCTTCACGTCGAGGACTTGGAGCAGTGCTTATGCAGGAAGGGAGAGTTGTTTCGTATGCTTCACGACAACTGAAGCCCCACGAATTGAATTATGCCATGCATGATTTGGAGTTAGCAGCCGTAGTGCATGCATTGAAGACATGGAAACATTTCCTCATTGGAAACCATTGTGAGGTGTACACGGATCATAAGAGTTTGAAGTACATTTTCATGCAGAAGGAGTTGAATCTTAGACAAAGGAGATGGTTGGAGCTCATCAAGGATTATGATATGAGATTGCATTATCATCCCGGGAAAGCTAATGTAGTAGCGGATGCATTGAGCCGTAAGAGTCATGTCAATACACTAATGACGGGAGAAATACCCAAGGAGTTAGCAGGAAATCTTCGTGAACTATGTTTAGAAATAGTTCCGAGAGGCTATGTAGCAGCATTGGAAATTCAGTCAACTTTGATGGATAGAATCAGAGAAGCTCAGAAAACTGACAAAGAGATTGCCGCTATAAAGGAGAAACTGAGCAAAGGAAAAGCTAAAGGATTTCGTGAGGATGAGCACGACACCCTATGGTTTGAAGACCGTGTTTACGTGCCCAATGACCCGGAGATCAGAAAGTTGATTTTTCAAGAGGCACATGATTCACCGTATTCGATTCACCCAGGAAATACCAAGATGTATTTGGATTTGAAGGATATTTTCTAGTGGACCGGAATGAAAAAGGATATTGCGGAGTATGTAGCAGTTTGTGATGTATGCCAGAGAGTAAAGGCAGAGCATCAGAAGCCAGCAGGATTGTTGCAACCATTGCCGATACCCGAATGGAAGTGGGATAAGCTAGGCATGGATTTTATCACGGGATTACCAAGGACTCGTTCAGACGATGACTCGATTTGGGTTGTAGTTGATCGATTGACGAAGGTAGCACATTTCATCCCAGTAAAGACCACTTACACAAGTGCTAAGTTGGCAAAGATATACATGACCAGGATCGTATGTTTGCATGGAGTTCCGAGGAGCATCGTATCAGATAGAGGAACCTAGTTTACCTCAAAGTTCTAGAAGCAGTTGCATGAGACTTTGGGTACTAGGCTAGAATTTAGTACAGCTTTTCACCCGCAGACAGATGGACAGACTGAGAGAGTCAATCAGATTTTGGAGGATATGCTGAGAGCTTGTGCGCTAGATTATGGATCTAGTTGGGACGATAATTTGCCATATGCGGAGTTTTCTTACAATAATAGCTATCAGACCAGTTTGAAGATGGCCCCTTTCGAAGCTTTGTACGGAAGGAGGTGCAGGACACCGTTGTCATGGGACGAAGTTGGAGACCGTCAGTTGTTTGGACCAGATTTGATTAAAGAGTCTGAACAGAAGGTGAAGTTGATTTGCGATAGGCTCAAGGTAGCCCAGTCCAGGCAGAAGAGCTACGCAGATTCTAAACGCAAGGAGACAGTTTACGAAGTCGGAGATAGAGCTTATGTTCGAGTATCCCCACTTCGAGGGATTAAGCGTTTTGGAGTTAAGGGGAAGTTAGCGCCACGATTTGTAGGGCCATATCGAGTTTTGGAGCATATGGGAGAAGTGGCCTACAAGTTGGAATTGCCAGAAGGATTGGCCGGAGTGCATGATGTGTTTCACGTGTCTCAGTTGAAGAAGTGTCACGCGGAGATGACTGACATACCTTTGAGAGACACAGTGCCATTAGAAGCAATTCAGTTGGATAACAATTTGACCTATGAGGAGAAACCAGTCAAGATTCTCGAGTTTGCCAGCCGAGTTACTCGCAGCAAGGTTATCAAGTTTTGCAAAGTTCAGTGGAGCCACCACACGGAGGATGAAGCCACCTGGGAGCGAGAGGAAGATTTGCTCAAAGACCACCCTCACCTATTTTCTAGCCAACCCGAATCTCGAGGGCGAGATTCATCTTAAGGGGGGTAGGTTTGTAACATCCCAAATTTTCAATTTGGAATGTTATACATTAGGTCATCATGCATATCATATTTTATTTTGCTTTTGGTTTTGATCCTAGAAAATCCTAAGCAACTCAAGGACCCACGGAGAGAGTTGGGGATTTCGTTAATTACATATTTGAGTTTTCTCAAATTATGTAAACAGGATCATTTGATTTGATTTATTTTATCATCAATTATTTCTATTACAAAAATATGAGAAAGGGAATAAAATGACTTTCCCAAAATATAGAAATATTGAGGATTTAATAAAGAAATCAAATAAGATTTATTTCGGAGTTTTTCGGTATTTTTATTTGAATTTAGGAAAAATGCGTGTTTTTTAAAGTTGTAGTTTGGGCCCAGATAAATGTTCACTTTATCGGGCTTGATTTTAGGAACCCGGCAAAATTTATTTCGTGATTTTTGGAGTCCGTTTAGTATTTCTTTTTATTTTTCTTCCGAGCGGATTTATAAAAAAAAACGCGTAACCAACTACGGGCCGTAACCGGCCAGGACACCGCTGGCCGGGGGGCCTTTATAAGGCGCCGAAGCCCGAGAGGAGGAGCCCAGCCACCAGCCCCAAACCCTAGCTAGCCGCCGCCCCAGCCGCCGCCGCCGCCGCCCGCCGCCGTCGGAGCCGCGCGCCTTTCGAGGTTCGCCGCCGCCTCGTTTTCCGTGCTGTTTAAAAAAAAATTCTGTTCGTCGGTTTTTCTTTTTCGTCGGATTTTCCACGGTTATTTTCTGATCGCGATTTCTGATCCGATTTTCGTTTTAGTATAACTTTTCGCTCGTTTATCGGAATCAGGTGATTCAAGCGCCTGGAGTTTCGTCTCGAAACCCTCTTTCCGAATAATCAACTTAAACAAGTTTTTGCTACTGTAAAATTTTCCCTAGATCCAGATTGCTAGAACGAAGTTGTTTCTTTCGCCGTTTGATTTCTTTTGCTCCGTTCGATTTGATTTTTTTTGCCAACCGGAGTTCTTAAGTTGAACTTTCTGGTTAGATATTCTATTTGAGTTTTAGCTGTGCATTAGATGAGTACTTATTGTATGCTTGTTGTTTGTCTGCGATAGAATACCCAGAGTGCGCCGCCTGTTACTTTGAATCTCTAGATTACGCGGATCATTAGCAAGGCAAGTAACACTTTGATCATACCTTTTTCTACAACCCAGTTTTATTGCATTAGATCAATCCTCACACATTGCATGATTATGATCTAATTAAATTGTGGGATGGGATGTAGATGAGGTAGTACCTATTACCTGTTTATTGTCAAACCTTTGGGAGTTACTTCTACGTTTGCTTATTATGCCATGCTATGCTAGTAGACGTGGATTGGGTGAGTGATATCCATGACAGATGTGAGATTTATAATTAAGGGTTTATCTAAGGTGGCAACCTAACACACATCTGGGTGGATTGAGGCACCTGGGGTTACCAGGACTTGCCTGTTTTTCTTGGACCGCCACCCAGGCTCAAAGGGATCATGAGATTATTCATACTAGAAACTTCCGTGTGCAGCCACAAGCCATTATGGGCTCTGGCATAGTTGACTAAGTTGTGCGAACTCTTACAGTGGTAGACTAGCAGATGTAGGGGAAAGTAGGTGTACCGGTCTACCCGTCGTAAGGTGCTAGCGCTTCTAAAAGACTGTGTCTCGGTCATCCGTCTTCTCAAACACCCTGTAGTGCGAGAAACCAATCGGAGGCGATCGAGTCTTGTGGGGAAAAGTGCGCAAACCTCTGCAGAGTGTAACAAACTAATCATGGTTAGCTGTGTCCCCGGTTATGGACAATCTTGAGTATCTAGTACCTGGATTATCATGTGAATCTCAACATGTTACTCTAAAACTAATATTGTTGGGATTTAATGATGCTACTTAATTGGGATTGAGGATGCTGTCAACCATTCTCAATGTTTCACAACCACCATGATAGTAATAAATTTTATTCCTTTGAAGTAGGGAAAAATTGGCTCTATGCAAAAACTGTAACCATAGAGCTTTACACCAGCCAAATATGCATATAGTATAGTTGTTGCATTCCATTACTCTCTATGTGTTATCTTGCCAGCATATTCCATGTGCTGACCCGTTTTGGGCTGCAACGTTAATGTTGCGGACTTTTTAGACGACGATTAAGGAGTTTTAGGTCGTGGTTCTATACTCAGTGATGTCGTTGGAGTTGATGGACTCACTTATCTTCCAAGCCTTCCGCTGTTATCGTTATTAGATGGCCTTAAGCCATATTTATTGTAATAAGTTCTCTTTTGAGACACTCGATGTAATAAGTGTGTGATTGCTACTCTGCTATAAATCCTCCGAGTACTGTGTGGTGTCAGCATTACTGATCCAGGGATGACACCGGAGCACAGAGATCAGACTGTTTGAGGTCTGGTCGCTACAGGCTAAGACTAGAATCAAGGAACTGGAGGAAGAACTCAAGGCTACACATGAAGATTATGAAGAAGAAATTGAAGTATTGGTGGAGAAGAATGACGACCTGATCAAGAAGATTGGAATATTTATGGGAGGCCCTACGCCAGTAGAGGAAGACGAAGAACCCCAGGAAATTAGCCCGGAAGACTACATCATCATCGACGGCACCGACTCGGAAGCAGATAGTAGCGATGATGACTATTTTGATGAAGCTGGAGCAGATATCATGGAATCTGCAACCGAAGAATATTTCTAGTAGACCACCTCATCAGTAGTAGTAGTCCACCATGTAAATATAGTAGTCCGAGCACTTTTGCGATAGTTAGATCGATTGTATGCCTTTGTTTGATTAATTGAAGTGAATTGTTTATTTTGCCTCATGTGCATATGGGTAGTGTTTTCTCTTTAGACCCCCTCTATTCTTATATCTCATCTTTTCTAAACCCACAGATGCCTCCGAGACGTGACCCCGGATTTGCTTTCCCACCGGAGCTCACCCAGTTGATCCAGCAGCAGAACACATTGATGCAGTTGCTAGTCCAGAATCAGAATCAGGGAAACAAGAACAACAACCCACCACCACCACCACCACCACCACCTGTTAACCACTTAGCCCGTTTTCTTAGGCTGAATCCGCCGGTGTTTTCTAGTAGCACCGAGCCGATAGTAGCAGATGATTGGCTCCGCAAGATAGCTAGGGAGTTGACCATAGTAGGATGCACAGATGCGGAGAAGGTGAAGTTTGCCGCACATCAGCTAGAAGGACCCGCAGCATCATGGTGAGAGAATTTCACAGCCACTTTTCCTGTAGACACTGTCACATGGGACCAGTTTCAGCAGGCTTTTCGTACTGCACATGTTTCAGCAGGAGCTATGGCCATGAAGAAGCGTGAGTTTCGTAACTTGCGCCAAGGAGGACGGACAGTTGGCCAGTATGTGGAGGAATTTAGTAAGTTAGCATGTTATGCCCCAGATGACGTCGCTACAGATGCAGCTAAGCAAGAGAAGTTTCTGGAAGGACTGAATGATGAGTTGAGCATGCAGTTGATGGTAGCCACCTTCAACAACTACCAGGAGTTGGTAGATCGTGCTCTTATGATTGAAGGGAAGCAGTAGCAAATTGAAAATCACAAGAGGAAATATGGACAAGGAAAGTACAATTCAAGAGCTCAGCAGAAGCCATGTTTTACCCCTAGACCGGGAGGACATTTTCAGCATACCCATGGAGGAGGTAGCTCGCACAATCACAATGGCACAAAAAATGGTAATGGCAATGGAGGAAGCAACGGCCAGAACCGCACCAATCCCTCAACCCCAGCCAAGAAGGACCTAAGTCAAGTCACTTGTTTTAAGTGTTCGAAGACAGGACATTATGCCAATGAATGTCCTGAAGGCCAAAATGGCAATGGAAGTTCTGGGAAGAAGCCGAACCCTTTCAACAGGGGACAGGTGAACCACGTTAGCGTGGAGGAGGTTGAAGCTCAGCCCGATGCAGTAATAGGTAAGTTTTTGGTTAAGTCATTTACTGCACTAGTTCTTTTTGATACTGGTGCATCGCATTCATACATCTCAAGGGGATTTGTGGATAAGTATAACCTACCAACCCAAGCCCTTAGGTCACCCATGTTAGTAACCTCGCCCAGAGCAGAGTATGTGGCTAGTCTATGGTGTGACCGGTTACCATTAAGGATTGGTAACTATGTTTTTCCCTCAGACCTAATAGTATTGGAATCTCAAGGATTGGATGTGATATTAGGCATGGATTGGTTATCGAAGTATGAAGGGAATATTGAATGTGCTAGTAAGTCAATTTTGCTTACTACCCCAGAAGGGAGAAGGATCAAGTATGTATCCCGACATGTGCCAAAGAGGGCCCAAGTAAATTGCCTAACAGGAGTTGTGCAGGAGGAAGTACCAGTGGTAAGGCATTTCCCTGATGTATTTCCAGAAGAGTTGCCAGGCATGCCACCAGATAGAGATATTGAGTTCTTGATTGAGCTATTGCCAGGCACAGGGCCAATATCAAAGAGACCATATAGGATGCCAGCAAAGGATTTGGTGGAAATTAAGAAGCAGATTAAGGAGTTACTGGATAAGGGATATATTCGCCCAAGTTCTTCGCCTTGGGGATCGCCAGTACTTCTAGTGGAGAAGAAGGATGGATCGTTAAGGATGGTTGTTGATTATCGAGGATTGAATGAAGTAACGATCAAGAACAAGTACCCATTACCAATGATCAACGATCTATTTGATCGATTGCAAGGAGCTAAGGTATTTTCCAAGATCGATCTGCGATCAGGATACCACCAGTTGAAGATTCGAGAATAGGATATTCCGAAGACAGCTTTTACTACCAGATATGGGCTGTATGAGTATATCGTTATGTCATTTGGTCTGACTAACACACCTGCCTATTTTATGAACATGATGAACAAAGTGTTTATGGAGTTTTTGGATAAGTTCGTCGTAGTGTTCATTGATGGTATCCTGGTTTATTCGAAGAATGAAGGGGAACATAAGGAGCATTTGCGTTTGGTACTTGGAAAACTCAGAGAACATCAATTATATGCCAAGTTCAGCAAATGTGAGTTTTGGTTAAAGGAAGTAGGATTCCTCGGACATGTTATATCTGGTGAAGGTATAGCAGTAGATCCCGCTAAAGTTGAAACCGTGACCACGTGGGAAGCCCCAACAACAATTGGAGAGATCCGGAGTTTTCTTGGACTCGCAGGATACTACCGGAGATTTATTGAGAATTTCTCAAAGATTGCGAAGCCTATGACAGAGTTATTAAAGAAGGATACCAAGTTCATATGGATAGAGGAGTGTGAGGCTAGTTTCCAGGAGTTGAAGAAACATTTGGTTACCTCACCAGTGTTGATTTTGCCAGACCAGACCAAAGATTATGAGGTGTACTGCGATGCTTCACGTCGAGGACTTGGAGTAGTGCTTATGCAGGAAGGGAGAGTTGTTTCATATGCCTCAAGACAACTGAAGCCTCATGAGTTGAATTATGCTACGCATGATTTGGAGTTAGCAGCCGTAGTGCATGCTTTGAAAACATGGAGACATTTTCTCATTGGTAATCATTGTGAGGTGTACACGGATCATAAGAGTTTGAAGTACATTTTCACCCAGAAGGAGTTGAATCTCAGACAAAGGAGATGGTTGGAGCTTATCAATGATTATGATATGAAATTGCATTATCACCACGGAAAGGCTAATGTAGTAGCTGACGCATTAAGCCGTAAGAGCCATGTCAATACATTAATGACGGGAGAAATACCCAAGGAGTTAGCGGAAAATCTTCATGAACTATGTGTGGAAATAGTTCCGAGAGGCTATGTAGCAGCATTGGAGATTCAGTCAACTTTGATGGATAGAATCAGAGAAGCTCAGAAAACTGACAAAGAGATTGCCGCTATAAAGGCGAAACTGAGCAATGGAAAAGCTAAAGGATTTCGTGAGGATGAACACGACACCCTATGGTTTGAAGACCGCGTTTACGTGCCCAATGACCCGGAGATCAGGAAGTTGATTTTGCAAGAGGCACACGATTCACCATATTCAATTCATCCAGGAAATACCAAGATGTATCTGGATTTGAAGGATATTTTCTGGTGGACCGGAATGAAGAAGGATATAGCGGAGTATTTAGACGTTTGTGATGTATGTCAGAGAGTAAAGGCAGAGCATCAGAAGCCAGCAGGATGGTTACAACCATTGCTGATACCCGAATGGAAGTGGGATAAACTAGGCATGGATTTTATCACGGGATTGCCCAGGACTCATTCAGGCTATGACTCAATTTGGGTTGTAGTTGATCGATTGACTAAAGTAGCTCATTTCATCCCCGTAAAGACCACTTACACCAGTGCTAAGTTGGCAAAGATATACATGACCAGGATCGTATGTCTGCATGGAGTTCCAAGGAGTATCGTATCAGATAGAGGAACCCAGTTTACCTCAAAGTTCTGGAAGCAGTTGCACGAAACTTTGGGTACCAAGCTAGAGTTCAGTACAGCTTTTCATCCACAGACTGATGGACAGACCGAGAGAGTAAATCAGATTTTGGAGGATATGCTGAGAGCTTGTGCGCTAGATTACGGATCTAGTTGGGACGACAATTTGCCATATGCAGAGTTCTCTTACAACAACAGTTACCAAACCATTTTAAAGATGGCCCCTTTCAAAGCTTTGTACGGAAGGAGGTGCAGGACACCGTTGTCATGGGACGAAGTTGGAGACCGCCAGTTGTTTGGACCTGACTTGATTAAGGAGTCTGAACAGAAGGTGAAATTGATTCGCAATAGGCTCAAGGTAGCCCAGTCCAGACAGAAGAGCTATGCGGATTCTAAACGCAAGGAGACAGTTTACGAAGTCGGAGACAGAGCTTATCTTCGAGTATCTCCACTTCGGGGAACAAAGCATTTTGGAGTTAAAGGGAAGTTAGCACCACGATTTGTAGGACCATATCGAGTATTGGAGCGTATGGGGAAGTGGCCTACAAGTTGGAATTGCCCGAAGGATTGTCAGGAGTTCATGATGTGTTCCACGTTTCTCAGTTAAAGAAATGTCACGCGGAGATGGCTGACATACCGTTGAGAGACACAGTGCCTTTGGAAACTATTCAGTTGGATAACGATTTGACCTACGAGGAGAAACCAATTAAGATTCTCGATTTTGCCAACCGAGTTACTCGCATCAAGGTTATCAAGTTTTGCAAAGTTCAGTGGAGCCACCACTCAGAGGATGAAGCCACCTGGGAGCGAGAGGAAGATTTGTTCAAGGACCACCCTCACCTATTTTCTAGCCAGCCCGAATCTCGAGGGCGAGATTCATCTTAAGGGGGGTAGGTTTGTAACATCCCAAATTTTCAATTTGGAATGTTATACATTAGATCATCAATGCATATCATATTTCTTTTGCATTCTGGTTGATCCTAGAAATTGTACGCAACTCAATGACCCACGGAGAGAGTTGGGGATTTCGATATTTTCATATTTGAGTTCTCTCAAATTTTGAGAATAGGATCATTTGATTTTATTTATTTTATCATCAATTATTTCTATTACAAAAATATGAGAGAGGGAATAAAATGACTTTCCCAAAATAAAGAAATATTGAGGATTTAATAATAAAATCAAATAAGATTTTATTTCAGAGTTTTTCGGTGTTTTATTTGAATTTAGGAAAAAAGTGCGTTTTTCAAAATTGCATTTAGGTCCCAAATAAATGTTCACCTTGTGAGGCTTGATTTTAGAAGCCCGTGAAAATTTATTTCGGAAATTTTGGAGTCCGTTTAGTATTTCTTTTTATTCTTTTCTTCCGAGCGGAATATTAAAAAAAAACGCGCCGCGCGCCGACTGGGCCAAGGCCCAGCCGACGGCCCACCCCGCCGCCTGCCGTCTCCCTCTAGGAGACCGGAGTCGCGCCGCCGCCCGAGTCCGGCTCAGAGCCGCCCCGCCGTGCCCCCTCCCCCAAGGAAGCACACCCCCCCTGCTGGGGAACGTAGTAATTTCAAAAACTTCCTACGCACACGCAAGATCATGGTGATGCATAGCAACGAGGGGAGAGTGTGATCTACGTACCCTTGTAGACTGACAGCGAAAGCGTTAGCACAACGCGGTTGATGTAGTCGTACGTCTTCACGGCCCAACCGATCAAGCACCGAAACTACGGCACCTCCGAGTTTTAGCACACGTTTAGCTCGATGACGATCCCCGGACTCCGATCCAGCAAAGCGTCGGGGAAGAGTTCCGTCAGCACGACGGCATGGTGACGATCTTGATGTTCTATCGTCGCAGGGCTTCGCCTAAGCACCACTACAATATTATCGAGGATTATGGTCGAAGGGGGCACCACACACGGCTAAGAAAACGATCACGTGGATCAACTTGTGTGTCTAGGGGTGCCCCTACCATCGTATATAAAGGAGCAAGGGGAGGAGGCCGGCCGGCCCCTATAGGCGCGCCAGGAGGAGTCCTCCTCCTAGTAGGAGTAGGACTCCTACTAGGAGGGGGAAAGAAGTGGGATGGGAGAAGGAAAGGGGGGCGCCGCCCCCCCTCTCATAGTCCAATTCAGACCAAGGGGGGAGGAGGCGCGCGGCCCACCCTGGCGCCCTTCTCTTTCTCCACTAAGGCCCATATGGCCCATTACTACTCCCGGTAGGGTTCCGATAACCCTCCGGCTCTCCGGTTTTCTCCGAAATCACCCAGAACACTTCTGGTGTCCGAATATAGCCGTCCAATATATCAATCTTTATGTCTCGACCATTTCGAGACTCCTCGTTATGTCCGTGATCACATCCGGGACTCCGAACTAACTTTGGTACATCAAAACTCATAAACTCATAATATAACTGTCATCGAAACCTTAAGCGTGCGGACCCTACGGATTCGAGAACAATGTGGACATGACCAAGACATGTCTCCGGATGCTCATATTGGCTCCCACATATTCTACGAAGATCTTTATCGGTCAGACCGCATAACAACATACGTTGTTCCCTTTGTCATCGGTATGTTACTTGCCCGAGATTCGATCGTCGGTATCTCAATACCTAGTTCAATCTCGTTACCGGCAAGTCTCTTTACTCGTTTCATAATACATCATCTCGCAACCAACTCATTAGTTGCAATGCTTGCAAGGCTTATGTGATGTGCATTACCGAGAGGGCCCAGAGATACCTCTCCGACAATCGGAGTGACAAATCCTAATCTCGAAATACGCCAACCCAACATTTACCTTTGGAGACACCTGTAGAGCTCCTTTATAATCACCCAGTTACGTTGTGATGTTTGGTAGCACACAAAGTGTTCCTCCAGCAAGCGGGAGTTGCATAATCTCATAGTCATAGGAACATGTATAAGTCATGAAGAAAGCAATAGCAACATACTAAACGATCGGGTGCTAAGCTAATGGAATGGGTCATGTCAATCACATCATTCTTCTAATAATGTGATCCCGTTGATCAGATGACAACACATGTCTATGGTTAGGAAACATAACCATCTTTGATTAACGATCTAGTCAAGTAGAGGCATACTAGTGACGTTTAGTTTGTCTATGTATTCACACAAGTATTATGTTTCCGGATAATACAATTCTAGCATGAATAATAAACATTTATCATGATATAAGGAAATAAAATAATAACATTATTATTGCCTCTAGGGCATATTTCCTTCAGTCTCCCACTTGCAGTAGAGTCAATAATCTAGATTACACTGTAATGATTCTAACACCCATGGAGCTTTGGTGCTGATCATGTTTTGCTCGTGGAAGAGGCTTAGTCAACGGGTCTGCTACATTCAGATCCGTATGTATCTTGCAAATCTCTATGTCTCCCACCTGGACTAGATCCCGAATGGAATTGAAGCGTCTCTTGATGTGCTTGGTTCTCTTGTGAAATCTGGATTCCTTTGCCAAGGCAATTGCACCAGTATTGTCACAAAAGATTTTCATTGGACCCGATGCACTAGGTATGACACCTAGATCGGATATGAACTCCTTCATCCAGACTCCTTCATTTGCTGCTTCCGAAGCAGCTATGTACTCTGCTTCACATGTAGATCCTTCCACAACGCTTTGTTTAGAACTGCACCAACTGACAGCTCCACCGTTTAATGTAAACACGTATCCAGTTCACGATTTAGAATCGTCCGGATCAGTGTCAAAGCTTGCATCAACGTAACCATTTACGATGAGCTCTCACCTCCATATATGAGAAACATATCCTTAGCCCTTTTCAGGTATTTCAGGATGTTCTTGACCACTATCCAGTGATCCACTCCTGGATTACTTTGGTACCTCCCTGATAGACTTATAGCAAGACACACATCAGGTCTGGTACACAGCTTTGCATACATGATAGAGCCTATGGCTGAAGCATAGGGAACATCTTTCATTTTCTCTCTATCTTCTGCATTAGTCGGGGATTGAGTCTTACTCAATTTCACACCTTGTAACACAGGCAAGAATCCTTTCTTTGCTTGATCCATTTTGAACTTCTTCAAAACTTTGTCAAGGTATGTGCTTTGTGAAAGTCCAATTAAGCGTCTTGATCTATCTCTATAGATCTTAATGCCTAATATGTAAGCAGCTTCACCGAGGTCTTTCATTGAAAAACTCTTATTCAAGTATCCCTTTATGCTATCCAGAAATTCTATATCATTTCCGATTAGCAATATGTCATCTACATATAATATCAGAAATGCCATAGAGCTCCCACTCACTTTCTTGTAAATACAGGCTTCTCCAAAAGTCTGTACAAAACCAAATGCTTTGATCACACTATCAAACTGTTTATTCCAACTCCGAGAGGCTTGCACCAGTCCATAAATGGATCGCTGGAGCTTGCACACTTTGTTAGCTCCCTTTGGATCGACAAAAGCTTCCGGTTGCATCATATACAACTCTTCTTGTAGAAATCCATTCAGGAATGCAGTTTTGACATCCATCTGCCAAATTTCATAATCATAAAATGCGGCAATTGCTAACATGATTCGGACAGACTTAAGCATCGCTACGGGTGAGAAGGTCTCATCGTAGTCAATCCCTTGAACTTGTTGAAAACCTTTTGCGACAAGTCGAGCTTTGTAGACAGTAACATTACCGTCAGCGTCAGTCTTCTTCTTAAAGATCCATTTATTCTCAATTGCTTGCCGATCATTGGGCAAGTCAACCAAAGTCCATACTTTGTTCTCACACATGGATCCCATCTCAGATTTCATGGCTTCAAGCCATTTTGCGGAATCTGGGCTCATCATCGCCTCTCCATAGTTCGTAGGTTCATCATGATCTAGTAGCATGACTTCCAGAACAGGATTACCGTACCATTCTGGTGCGAATCTTACTCTGGTTGATCTACGAGGTTCAGTAGTATCTTGTTCTGAAGCTTCATGATCATCATCATTAGCTTCCTCACTTATTGGTGTAGGTGTCACAGAAAATGGTTTCTGTGATGTACTACTTTCCAATAAGGGAGCAGGTACAGTTACCTCATCAAGTTCTACTTTCCTCCCACTCACTTCTTTCGAGAGAAACTCCTTCTCTAGAAAGTTTTCGAATTTAGCAACAAAGGTTTTTCCTTCGGATCTGTGATAGAAGGTGTATCCAATAGTTTCCTTTGGATATCCTATGAAGACACATTTCTCCGATTTGGGTTCGAGCTTATCAGGTTGAAGCTTTTTCACATAAGCATCGCAGCCCCAAACTTTCAGAAACGACAACTTTGGTTTCTTGCCAAACCACAGTTCATAAGGCGTCATCTCAACGGATTTTGATGGTACCCTATTTAACGTGAATGCGGCCGTCTCTAGAGCATAACCCCAAAACGATAGCGGTAAATCAGTAAGAGACATCATAGATCGCACCATATCTAGTAAAGTATGATTACGAAGTTCGGACACACCATTACGCTGTGGTGTTCCGGGTGGCGTGAGTTGCGAAACTATTCCGCATTGTTTCAAATGTACACCAAACTCGTAACTCAAATATTCTCCTCCACGATCAGATCGTAGGAATTTTATTTTCTTGTTACGATGATTTTCAACTTCACTCTGAAATTCTTTGAACTTTTCAAATGTTTTAGACTTATGTTTCATTAACTAGATATACCCATATCTGCTTAAGTCATCTGTGAAGGTGAGAAAATAATGATATCCGCCACGAGCCTCAACATTCATCGGACCACATACATCTATATGTATGATTTCCAACAAATCTGTTGCTCTCTCCATACTACCAGAGAACGGTGTTTTTGTCATCTTACCCATAAGGCACGGTTCGCAAGTACCAAGTGATTCATAATCAAGTGGTTCCAAAAGCCCATCAGTATGGAGTTTCTTCATGCGCTTTACACCGATATGACCCAAACGGCAGTGCCACAAATAAGTTGCACTATAATTATCAACTCTGCATCTTTTGGCTTCAACATTATGAATATGTGTGTCACTACTATCGAGATTCAATAAGAATAGACCACTCTTTAAGGGTGCATGACCATAAAAGATATTACTCATATAAATAGAACAACCATTATTCTCTGATTTAAATGAATAACCGTTCCGCATCAAACAAGATCCAGATATAATGTTCATGCTTAACGCTGGCACCAAATAACAATTATTTAGGTCTAATACTAATCCCGAAGGTAGATGTAGAGGTAGCGTGCCGACCGCGATCACATCGACTTTGGAACCATTTCCCACGCGCATCGTCACCTCGTCCTTAGCCAATCTTCGCTTAATCCGTAGTCCCTGTTTCGAGTTGCAAATATTAGCAATAGAACCAGTATCAAATACCCAGGTGCTACTTCGAGCATTAGTAAGGTACACATCAATAACATGTATATCACATATACCTTTGTTCACCTTGCCATCCTTCTTATCCGCCAAATACTTGGGGCAGTTCCGCTTCCAGTGACCAGTCTGCTTGCAGTAGAAGCACTCAGTTTTAGGCTTAGGTCCAGGTTTGGGTTTCTTCTCTTGAGTAGCAACTTGCTTGCTGTTCTTTTTGAAGTTCCCTTCTTCTTTCCTTTGCCCTTTTTCTTGAAACTAGTGGTCTTGTTGACCATCAACACTTGATGCTCCTTCTTGATTTCTACCTCCGCAGCTTTCAGCATTGCGAAGAGCTCGGGAATAGTCTTATTCATCCCTTGCATATTATAGTTCATCACGAAGCTCTTGTAGCTTGGTGGCAGTGATTGGAGAATTCTGTCAATGACGCAATCATTTGGAAGATTATTTCCCAATTGAATCAAGTGATTATTATACCCAGACATTTTGAGTATATGCTATCTGACAGAACTGTTCTCCTCCATCTTGCAACTATAGAACTTATTGGAGACTTCATATCTCTCAATCCGGGCATTTGCTTGAAATATTAACTTCAACTCCTGGAACATCTCATATGCTCCATGACGTTCAAAACGTCGTTGAAGTCCCGATTCTAAGCCGTAAAGCATGGCACACTGAACTATCGAGTAGTCATCAGCTTTGCTCTGCCAGACGTTCATAACATCTGGTGTTGCTCCGGCAGCAGGCCTGGCACCCAGCGGTGCTTCCAGGACGTAATTCTTCTTTGCAGAAATGAGGATAATCCTCAAGTTACGGACCCAGTCTGTGTAATTGCTACCATAATCTTTCAACTTTGCTTTCTCAAGGAACGCATTAAAATTCAACGGAATAATAGCACGGGCCATCTATCTACAATCAAACATAAATAAGCAAGATACTATCAGGTACTAAGTTCATGATAAATTTAGGTTCAATTAATCATATTATTAAAGAACTCCCACTTAGATAGACATCCCTCTAATCCTCTAAGTGATTACGTGGTCCAAATCAACTAAACCATGTCCGATCATCACGTGAGATGGAGTAGTTTCATTGGTGAACATCACTATGTTGATCATATCTACTATATGATTCACGCTCGACCTTTCGGTCTCCGTGTTCTGAGGCCATATCTGTATATGCTTGGCTCGTCAAGTAAAACCTGAGTATTCCGCGTGTGCAACTGTTTTGCACCCGTTGTATTTGAACATAGAGCCTATCAAACCCGATCATCACGTGGTGTCTCAGCATGAAGAACTTTCACAATGGTGCCTACTCAGGGAGAACACTTCTTGATAATTAGTGAGAGATCATCTTATAATTCTACCGTCAATCAAAGCAAGATAAGATGCATAAAAGATAAACATCACATGCAATCAATATAAGTGATATGATATGGCCATCATCTTCTTATACTTGTGATCTCCATCTCCGAAGTACTGTCATGATCACCATCGTCACTGGCGCGACACCTTGATCATCATCGTAGCATCGTTATCGTCTCGCCAATCTTATGCTTCCACGACTATCGCTACCGTTTAGTGATAAAGTAAAGCATTACAGCGCAGTTGCATTGCATACAATAAAGCGACAACCATATGGCTCCTGCCAGTTGCCGATAACTTGGTTACAAAACATGATAATCTCATACAATAAAATTTAGCATCATGTCTTGACCATATCACATCACAACATGCCATGCAAAAACAAGTTAGACGTCCTCTACTTTGTTGTTGCAAGTTTTACGTGGCTGCTACGGGCTTAAGCAAGAACCAATCTTACCTACGCATCAAAACCACAATGATAGTTTGTCAAGTTGGTGCTGTTTTAACCTTTGCAAGGACCAGGCGTAGCCACACTCGGTTCAACTAAAGTTGGAGAAACTAACACCCGCTAGCCACCTTTGTGCAAAGCACGTCGGGAGAACCGGTCTCGCGTAAGCGTACACATAATGTCGGTCCGGGCCGCTTCGTCCAACAATACCGCCGAACCAAAGTATGACATGCTGGTAAGCAGTATGACTTATATCACCCACAACTCACTTGTGTTCTACTCGTGCATATAACATCAACACATAAAACCTAGGCTCGGATGCCACTGCTGGGGAACGTAGTAATTTCAAAAATTTCCTATGCACACGCAAGATCATGGTGATGCATAGCAACGAGGGGAGAGTGTGATCTACGTACCCTTGTAGACCGACAACGGAAGCGTTAGCACAACGCGGTTGATGTAGTCGTACGTCTTCATGGCCCGACCGATCAAGCACCGAAACTACGGCACCTCTGAGTTTTAGCACACGTTCAGCTCGATGATGATCCCTGGACTCTGATCCAGCAAAGCGTCGGGGAAGAGTTATGTCAGCACGACGGCGTGGCGACGATCTTGATGTTCTATCGTCGTAGGGCTTCGCCTAAGCACCACTACAATATTATCGAGGATTATGGTGGAAGGGGGCACTGCACACGGCTAAGAAAGCGATCACGTGGATCAACTTGTGTGTCTAGGGGTGCCCCTGCCGCCGTATATAAAGGAGCAAGGGGAGGAGGCCGGCCGGCCCCTATAGGCGCGCCAGGAGAAGTCCTCCTAGTAGGAGTAGGACTCCTACTAGGAGGGGGAAAGAAGTGGGGAGGGAGAAGGGAAGGGGGGCGCCGCTCCCCCTCTCCTAGTCCAATTCAGACCAAGGGGGGAGGAGGCGTGCGGCCCACCCTCACGCCCTTCTCTTTCTCCACTAAGGCCCATATGGCCCATTACTACTCCCGGTAGGGTTCCGGTAACCCTCCGGCTCTCCGGTTTTCTCTGAAATCACCCGGAACACTTCCGGTGTCCGAATATAGCCGTCCAATATATCAATCTTTATGTCTCGACCATTTCGATACTCCTCGTTATGTCCATGATCACATACGGGATTCCGAACTAACTTCGGTACATCAAAACTCATAAACTCATAATATAACTGTCATCGAAACCTTAAGCGTGCGGACCCTACGGGTTCGAGAACAATGTAGACATGACCGAGACATGTCTCCGGTCAATAACCAATAGCGGAACCTAGATGCTCATATTGGCTCCCACATATTCTACGAAGATCTTTATCGGTCAGACCGCATAACGACATACGTTGTTCCCTTTGTCATCGGTATGTTACTTGCCCGAGATTCGATCGTCGGTATCTCAATACCTAGTTCAATCTCGTTACCGGCAAGTCTCTTTACTCATTTAGTAATACATCATCTCGCAACCAACTCATTAGTTGCAATGCTCGCAAGGCTTATGTGATGTGCATTACCGAGAGGGCCCAGAGATACCTCTTCGACAATCGGAGTGACAAATCCTAATCTCGAAATACGCCAACCCAACATTTACCTTTGGAGACACCTGTAGAGCTCCTTTATAGTCACCCAGTTACGTTGTGACGTTTGGTAGCACACAAAGTGTTCCTCCAGCAAACGGGAGTTGCATAATCTCATAGTCATAGGAACATGTATAAGTCATGAAGAAAGCAATAGCAACATACTAAACGATCGGGTGCTAAGCTAATGGAATGGGTCATGTCAATCACATCATTCTTCTAATAATGTGATCCCGTTGATCAGATGACAACACATGTCTATGGTTAGGAAACATAACCATCTTTGATTAACGAGCTAGTCAAGTAGAGGCATACTAGTGACGTTTAGTTTGTCTATGTATTCACACAAGTATTATGTTTCCAGATAATACAATTCTAGCATGAATAATAAACATTTATCATGATATAAGGAAATAAAATAATAACATTATTATTGCCTCTAGGGAATATTTCCTTCACCCCCCTCCTTAAATACCGGACCCCCCGCCGCCCCACACCTCACCCCACCCCGCCCCGAGCCGCACCGCCGCCCGACGCCGCAGTCGCCCGTGCCGCCGTCGCTGAGCCGCGCGCCGCCGCCCGCCGCCTCCCGTCGCCGCGCCGCACCCCACCGCACCCCCGCCGACCTGCCGGAGCCCCGCCCCGCCCGCCGGAGTTTCTCGCCGGAGGTATAGCCGCCGTCGTTCGCCGTTCGGTTTTTTTTAAAAAAAACAGCCTCGGTTTATTTTTTTCCCTGGTTTATTTAATTAGTGAACGTTTACCGGTCCGTTTGTTTTAGCGAACGTGTTCACCGGTTAGTTTCTGTTAACGAACGTCCGTTCGATTAACTGTTCGTCAGTTTTCTTTTCTCGGATTAAATGCGCGATTTTTCTGATCGTGATTCCTGATCCGATTTTCGTTTTAGTTTAACTTTTCGCTCGTTTATCGGAATCAGGCGATTCAAGCGCCTAGGGATTCGCCTCGAAACCCTCTATCCGTTTAACCAACTTAAACAAGGTTTTGCTACTCTAAAATTTGCCCTAGATCAAGATTGCTAGAACGAAGTTGTTTTCTTTTGCCGTTTGACTTTCGTTGCTTCGTTCGATTTGATTCTTTTTGCCAACCGGAGTTCTTAAATTGAACCTTCTGGTTAGATCTCTTATTTGAGTTTTACCTGTGCATTAGATGAGTACTTATTGTATGCTTGTTTGTTTGTTTGCGATAGAGTATCCTGAGTGCGCCGCCTGTTACTTCGAATCGCTAGGTTTCCCGGATCATCAGCAAGGCAAGTAACACTTTGATCATACCTTCTCTACTACCCAGTTTTATTGCATTAGATCAATCCTCACACATTGCATGATTAGGATCTAATTAAATTGTGGGATGGGAAGTAGATGAGGTAGTACCTATTACCAGTTTATTTTCAAACCTTTGGGAGTTACTTCTACGTTTGCTTATTACGCCATGCTATGCTAGTAGACATGGATTGGGTGAGTGAAATCCATGACAGATGTGAGATTGTTAATTAATGGTTTATCTAAGGTGGCAACTTAAACACACATCTGGGTGGATTGAGGCACCTGGGTATTCCAGGACTTGCCTGTTTTCTTTTGGACCGCCACCCAGGCTCAAAGGGATCATAAGACTATTCATACTAGAAACTTCCGTGTGCAGCCACAAGCTATTATGGGCTCTAGCATAGTTGACTAAGTCGTGCGAACTCTTACAGCGGTAGACTAGCAGATGTAGGGGATGTAGGTGGTATGGTCTACCCGATCGTAAGGTGCTAGCGCTTCTGAAAGACTATGTCTCGGTCATCCGTCTTCTCAAACACCATGTAGTGAGAGAAACCAAACGGAGGCGATCGAGTCTTGTGGGGAAAAGTGCGCAAACCTCTGCAGAGTGTAACAAACTAATCATGATTAGCCGTGTCCCCAGTTATGGACATCTTGAGTATCTAGTACCTGGATTTTCATGTGAATCTCAACATGTTACTCTAAATTAATTTTGTCGGGTTATGTTTAATGATGATGCTTAATTGGGATTGAGAATGCTGTCAACCATTCTCAATGTTTAACAACTACCATGATAGTTAAATAAATTTATTCCTTTGAAGTAGGGAAAATTGGCTTTACGCAAAAATTGTAACCATAGAGCTTTCCACCAGCCAAATATGCATATAGTATAGCTATTTCATTCCATTACTCTCTATGTGTTACATTGCCAGCATATTCCATGTGCTGACCCGTTTTCGGGCTGCAACATTAATGTTGTAGACTTTTCAGACGATGATTAAGGAGTGTTTAGGTCGTGGTTCTATACTCAATGATGCCGTTGGAGTTGACGGACTCACTTATCTTCCAAGCCTTCCGCTGTTATCGTTATTAGATGGCCTTAAGCCATATTTATTGTAATAAGTTCTCTTTTGAGACACTCGATGTAATAAGTGTGTGATTGCTACTCTGCTATAAATCCTCCGAGTACTGTGTGGTGTCAGCATTACTAATCCAGGGATGACACCGGAGCATAGAGATCAGACTGTTTGAGGTCTGGTCGCTATAGATGACAACATATTTGCGGACTAACCATGTGCTTTGAGCATTTCAAAGATTCATCCTTAGGCTCGAGACGATTTCTTTCCCCTCGGAGTGTTTTTCAAGACGGTGTGGCTCTTTCGTTTCTTGTTGGTGGACTAGTTTCGTAGGAGTCACCGTACTATCAAGAGGGGGTCCGCTTTGGTAAGGCTAGGGTGGAATCATCACGTACACTTCCGCTTCACACCCTCTGGGCCTTCCCGCGTCGTTGGAGGTTTGTTTCCCTGCTGTTTGGGCAGTCTTTGGCAGTAGTACCGCTTGAGGGTCCTCAGCGGCAGTACCGCTTGAGGGTCCTCAGCGGCAGTACCGCTGCGGTACCGGGCCACTACCGCCTCGACTTGAGGGGGGCGCTTCTCGTGTCGGGTTGAGCGGCACCTACAGCGGTAGTAGGTGCGGTAGTACCGCTCGAGAGCGGTAGTACCGCCCTACCACCGCGGCAGTACCGCGCTGGGCCGGCCCCTCCTCTATCTTCAAGCCCTCCCAGGCTGGGCGGGTAGTACCGCAAGGGGGAGCGGTAGTACCGCTGGGTCCAGTGGTAGTACCGCTGCCCCCTACGGTAGTACCGCCCTCTGGGGCTGTTTTGGGGGTAACGGTTGGATGGGGTCCTTTTGTATAAAAGGGGGTCCCCTTATTCCTCGTTGACCTACCTCTTCCCCCATAAGCTCCATTAATGCTCCAAGCTCCATTTTTGCCCGATCTCTCTCCCTAGCCAATCATACTTTGTTGATTTGCTCGGGAGTGGTCGAGAAGGCCCCGATCTACACTTCCAGCAAGAGAAATTTGATTCCACCACCAATCCCTAGCGGATCTTGTTACTCTTGGGTATTTGAGCACCCTAGCCGGTTGAGGTCACCATGGAGCCATAGTCCATTGTGGTGAAGCTTCGTGGTATTGTTGGGAGCCTCCGATTGAGTTGTGGAGTTTGCCCCAACCTTGTTTGTAAAGGTCCAGTTGCCGCCTCCAAGGGCACCAATAGTGGAATCACGGCATCGCATTGTGTGAGGGCGTGAGGAGAATACGGTGGCCCTAGTGGCTTCTTGGGGAGCATTGTGCCTCCACACCTCTCTGACGGAGACGTACTTCCCCTCAAAAGGAAGGAACTTCGGTAACACATCCTCCTCTTCACCGGGTCCACTCTTGGTTATCTCTTACCTTTACTTGTGCAAGCTTATTAGTGTTACTTCTCTTGCTTGCTTGTATGTTCGTTGTTGTTGCATCATATAGGTTGCTCACCTAGTTGCACATCTAGACAACCTACTTTGATGCAAAGTTTAATTTGGTAAAGAAAAGCTAAAAATTGTTAGTTGCCTATTCACCCCCCTCTAGTCAATGATTTCTACTACACAACCTTCTTCTTGTAGACGTTGTTGGGCCTCCAAGTGCAGAGGTTTGTAGGACAGTAGCAAATTTCCCTCAAGTGGATGACCTAAGGTTTATCATTCCGTAGGAGGCGTAGGATGAAGATGGTCTCTCTCAAGCAACCCTGCAACCAAATAACAAAGCGACTCTTGTGTCCCCAACACACCCAATACATTGGTAAATTGTATAGGTGCACTAGTTTGGCGAAGAGATGGTGATACAAGTGGTCTATGGATGGTAGATAAAGGTTTTTGTAATCTGAAAATATAAAAACAGCAAGGTAACTAATGATAAAAGTGAGCACAAACGGTATTGCAATGTGTTGAAACAAGGCCTAGGGTTCATACTTTTACTAGTGCAAGTTCTCTCAACAATAATAACATAATTTGATCACATAACTATCCCTCAACATGCAACAAAGAGTCACTCCAAAGTCACTAATAGCGGAGAACGAATGAAGAGATTATGGTAGGGTACGAAACCACCTCAAAGTTATTCTTTCCAATCAATCCGTTGGGCTATTCCTATAGGTGTCACAAACAGCCCTAGAGTTCGTACTAGAATAACACCTTAAGACACAAATCAACCAAAACCCTAATGTCACCTAGATACTCCAATGTCACCTCAAGTATCCGTGGGTATGATTATACGATATGCATCACCCAATCTCAGATTCATCTATTCAAACAACATATAGAACCTCAAAGAGTGCCCCAAAGTTTCTACCGGGAATCACGATGAATACGTGTGTCAACCCCTATGCATAGGTTCATGGGCAGAACCCGCAAGTTGATCACCAAAACATACATCAAGTGAATCACGTGGTATCCCATTGTCACCACAGATACGCACGGCAAGACATACATCAAGTGTTCTCAAATCTTTCAAGACTCAATCCGATAAGATAACTTCGGGAAACTCAACCCATTACAAGAGAGTAGAGGGGGAGAAACATCATAGGATCCAACTATAATAGCAAAGCTCGCGATACATCAAGATCGTATCACCTCAAGAACACGAGAGAGAGAGAGAGCAAACACATAGCTACTGGTACATACCCTCAGCCCCGAGGGACAACTACTCCCTCCTTGTCATGGAGAGCACCGGGATGATGAAGATGGACACTGGATAGGGATTGCCCCCTCCGGCAGGGTGCCGGAACGGGTCTAGATTGGCTTTCGGTGGCTACGGAGGCTTTTGGCAGCGGAACTCCTGATCTATTGTGCTCCCCGAAGTTTTTAGGGTATATGGAGATATATAGGAGGAAGAAGTACGCCAGGGGAGCCACGAGGGGCCCACGAGGGTGAAGGGCGCGCCCCCCTACCTCGTGGCTCCCTCGTTTCTTTCCTGACGCGCACTCCAAGTCTATCAGGTTGCTTCCATTCCAAAAATAACTTTCATGAAGTTTCAGGTCAATTGGACTCCATTTGATTTTCCTTTTCTGCGATACTCTAAAACAAGGAAAAACAGAAACTGGCACTGGCCTCTAGGTTAATAGGTTAGTCCCAAAATCATATAAAATAGCATATAAATGCATATAAAACATCCAAGGTTGATAATATAATAGCATGGAACAATAAAAAATTATAGATACATTGGAGACGTATCAGCATCCCCGAGCTTAATTCCTGCTCGTCCTCGAGTAGGTAAATGATAAAAACAGAATTTTTGATGTGGAATGCTACCTAACATATTTATCCATGTAATTATCTTTATCGTGGCAAGAATATTCAGATCCATAAGATTCAAGACAAAAGTTTAATATTGACATAAAAATAATAATACTTCAAGCATACTAACTAAGAAATCATGTCTTCTCAAAATAACATGGCCAAAGAAAGCTATCCCTACAAAATCATATAGTCTGGCTATACTCCATCTTCACCACACAAACACTACAAAAAAAATACACTTCCGTGATGATACGTGTTTGTCATAGTAGGTCACTTTTTTGTCATGCATGTACATCCATGAAAAATTTATGACAGAATCAAGATAGTCATACCTGTGCTGTCGTAGAAGTGTTCCATGACATTACCAAAATTATCATCATGGAAGTGTCCACTTCCATGACGATAAATCACACGTCACCGAAGTGCTTTCGTCAAGGGTGACCGACACGTGGCATCCACCGTAACGAAACGCCGTTAAGCTATCGGGTCGGGTTTTGGATCCGATAACCCATTAACAACCCCGACCAATGGGGATTTTCCACGTGTAAAATCATCATTGGCTAGAGGAAACACGTGTCGGCTCATCGTCGGGACAGATGTCATCCACTCACTGGACAGAAGGCGCCTATGATACGTCGACACGTGGCACGGCCCAACAAGTTTGAATGGGCCGGCCCAACTAAAGGCCCACAAGATTTTGCAGACTAGAATGGGCCGGCCCAGCAAAAGGCCCACGAGATTTTGCGGACCATAATGGGCTGGCCCAGCTAAAGGCCCACAAGATTTCGCGGGCCATAATGGGCCGGCCCAGGTACAGGCCCA
Organism: Triticum urartu; assembly: GCF_056163025.1. Taxonomy (NCBI): domain Eukaryota; kingdom Viridiplantae; phylum Streptophyta; class Magnoliopsida; order Poales; family Poaceae; genus Triticum; species Triticum urartu. The sequence goes on from NC_141879.1 coordinate 92,167,560, forward strand.
CAAGATTTTTGTGTGCCATAATAGGCCGGCCCAGGTAAAGGCCCACAAAATTCTTGCGGATCATAATGGGCCGGCCCAGCTAAAGGCCCACAAGATTTCGCTGAAATTAATGGGCCGGCCCAGCTGTAGGCCCACAAGATTTTGAGGACCCTAGTAGGCCGGCCCGTTAACTGGCTGCCATGTTTTGGGCCAAATGCCGGCCCATATTTCATACGGTCTATTAATGGCCTGCCACGCTCCGGGCCTAATAGTGGCCCATATGAGATCCGGCCCATTAAAAGCCTACCATGTTCTGGGCCAAATTACGGCCCAGATCAGGTCCGGCCCTTTAAGAGGTTTTGGGCCTAATTATGGCCCATATCAGATTCGGCCCGTCAACTGGACGCTATGCTTTTGGGCCCACTTGCTAAAGGCCCACTTAGTAATTCAGCCTGATATTAGTTTTGGCCTGTTAAGGGCCCGTTTAACATTTCGGCCCTATAATTTCAGCCTGTTAAAAGCCCGTCGTATAGTTGGGCCTAACTACGACCCGGTTTGCATCCGGCCTGCTCGCAGCCGATATCTGATTGGGCCAAACAAGGACCGAGACAATTTTTCGGCCTATTAAAAGCCCGTGATTTGATTCGCACAATCATGGGCCGGGGTTCATTTCGGGCTGCTGCCGGCCCGTGAGCTGATCGGCACGTTTCAGGCCCAACCTACATCGTGATTGCATGACGGCCCGATTATGTACCGTAATTTTACGGTTCGGCCGGTTTACTACGAAGACAGGATATATATACAGTAAAATAACTGCAGCATCATGAATAAGAAAAAACCTATACTATACAATAAAGAAATTATTGCATATTACATCCACTGGGCATTAAAGTTCGCCACTATGATAATAAAGCACAAGCAGACAGCAGATTACATACACTAGGCATCAAAGATCGCCACCAGTGCAAATAAACACACCGACAAAATAATATACAAAACCGACATCACTTCATTAGAGTTCAAGAAAGGTTAGCCCTGCTGGGGAGCTGCAGTGCAAGCAGCTGAGCAAGATGATGAGACTGCGCTTGTTCAACACTTATATCTTCCTCACTCTGAAAGATAAGCAAGCAGATAGATGATAGGTTTTGCACATAAAAGTATCAGTGCTGACAATTCATCACATTTCTTACTGACGAATAAAGTGACACAGTTTAAATTTGCATTAACACAATATGGTATTGTTCAGGTCAAGACATGGCAGGAAATGACATTGTGAAGGAGTTGGCAGCTTCACGAAACCACTGGATTACAGATCAAGAACTCATAAGTATCAATGGTTAGTGTGCTGTCAATTTATACCATTTCAGATTGGCAAATAAAGAGACGGTTTAAATAATAGTAGAATGATATGACATTTTTCATAGTTAAGACATTGCAGAATATGATATTGTGCTGTAGTGGGTAGGTTCACCACACCACTGGATTACAGATGAAGAACAGAAGCATACATGCAGTGCAAAAGAAGATCACTTGCTCTGTATAGTTTAATTTACATGGTATGAAGAAGGAACTTGGTTGTACAACTGAAAACTTAAGTTGAGAAAGGACGAACTTTTGTTTATGAACTACATATAATAAACTTTAAACAAGCAGTTTGATGCAAACACCAAAAATAAACAGCTGTTGCAGTCATGCCTAATCAAATATATACAACAAAGTTTGAAGGCTTGAGATGGAAAAACTTACATTATTGGTGAAGACATGCTCTATAAAGGCCTTGTCCATGCTGATGGGGGGGGGCAATTCAAGAAGTTTACCATAGAATCTTCTTCAAAAGCATTGCCTTTATTCTACATTTTGTTAAGAGTAAATATAGATGTGATAATATACGAAAAATGGAGAATATTTAAGATAAGATGAAGAGTGATGCTACATAACCAAGTAGCTATAAATGTAAGTGCAGTGATACAGGCAAAAGGTACAATCAAGAGCAATGCACAGCTAAACTTCTTCAGTACCAACCTTATGGTAAGAGTAAATATAGATCTGATGTGTAGAAAATGGAGGGCAAAGGAAAATAAGCTGCAGAGTGATGGTACATGAACAACTACATGTCATTATAAGTACACTGATAAAGGACAACATGTACTTACAAGAACAATGCAGAGCTAAAAAAAACATTGGCATTGGATATATTCTACATTAATGTAACCATTCATACAGATCAGATAATTTGGAGCGAACAATTGATAAGCAAGCTATCATGCATACTGTTGTCACATAATGAACCAGGTATGTATGCAAGTACAGTGATACAGGACAACAGGTACTAACAAGAGCAAAGCAGCGGGCAGCATATTTGAGATATCCTGTCGTTCTTGTCAAAACGGAATTCTTCTTCGAGCAGATTTCCTGCAAAAAAGATCCGTAAGGCACATGTGGAAAAGTAGAAGTTCAAATTGTCATGTGATTTCATAGACAGTACCTCATCCTGGGAACGAGACCAGTGCATAACAAGGTTTTTCCATTCAATGTCTTCTAAATTTAGCACAGGAGACTTCACCAGGAATTCGTTTATAGGCTTGCCATCAAAGTGTGATTTCCTCAGGTAACACCGATACTGCTGCAATGCTTCCTTCAAAAGCACAAGCAAGCTTTGCTCGTCATGACTATCTAGATTGACCCTCGCCTAGTTACAACAATGTAATATAAATCATTCATGTGTTCAATCAGCAGAAAACAGGAAAATAATAACCATGAATAATAGCACTTACACGTAAGTTGGACAGGAAGATGTGAAAATGGTGTTTGTCTTCACAATAATCTTCCCATGATGGCAATATATGCACGTAGTCCCTAACAACATTGAAAGCATTGTCTTTTAAACTGGGAATAAATGGAATGAGGTTCCGGAATTGGCCGTCTCTGTAGTTGGGATAGGTCTTCGGCCAGTGGACTTGCTGTACTTTTTGCTGGAGTGGGATTTTTCTATGGTACAACTAGTGTTATGGCAAATGAAATCGGTATACCTTTTTCTGGAGTGCAGGTCCTGTGTGGTGGGGCTAGTGGTGTGGCCAGTGAAGTATGGGTACAGTCTGCTGGATTCGGTCCTACGTTTTGTGTCACTGGTTGTACAACCAATATAAGTGGGGTGCTGTCTGATTTCTCCGGCACCACCACGTTTTTCAAGGACTTTGCTGGTGCTCCTTCAGGTTCGGCAATCACCATCTTCCTTTTTGATGTCTGATGCACAAGAACAGCATTTGAGTGGAAAAACATGGTACGATGACAGATGAAATATGTATTGCTAATGGATGGGCATGGCATCTCGACATATATGATGAGTAAACTAAGCAGATGGCGGTGCAACAAAGTAGAAGAAATGCAAGACAACATATGCAAGATACCCGCAATCAATAAAACATTCCAAATTAGAACAGGCACCTTGATGGGTGAACAGGACAGGCCATCTGCCTTTGACTCCTCGAGGTTAGAATAGTCATTAGGATGATATTTTGAACAAGAATGAACAGGTGGGGAGCGTATGAGTTTCATTGCATCTAGAATGGCACTCAATGCCTTGGTGCCAATTTTGTAAGTCATTGCATTGTTTAGCTTCAAGAGTGGACTGCTGCTAGTGCGATACAAAGCAGCTAGACAGATCATAGTGTAGATATTACGGGAAAACCTTAAGCATCAGAGTAAAATCAGCAAAGTGGAACTTGCTGGAATATATGTGCTAGTATTGCCGGTACGACTAGAAAGGCTTCGGATACCAGCTCTCTTCAAGTGAAGGTGTGGTACTGTTAATATCAATGTAACTCTCAAAGGCGACACAGCTCCCCGCATTTCCTTGCTATTCTTATAGGATTCAAGTGGGCAGGCCACTACAAATCCTATTCCTATGTTTACAAGATCCTACGAATCAAAGAGGCTCAAAGTGTCCATCACAACCGACCGTATATACCTCTACACCGCAAATGTCCCTGCTCATCTTCAGTACAAGGAACATACTATACTACTATCATACTCCCACTGTTCCAAAATATAAGTATTGGTAGAGATTTCCACTATGGATTACATACAGATGTATCGAGGTACATTTTAGAGTGTAGATTCACTCATTTTGATCCATATGTAGTCCATGGTGGAATCTATACAAAGACTTGTATTTAGGAACGGAGAGAGTACATATTAAAGAAGAACAGAAGAGGAACATGGTAAAGAAGAGCAAGCAGATTTTGGATAATAAAATGTTGGTTGCGCAGTGCCCACACATGATGAACCAGAGCGCATTAAGAATGCAACTCCTAGCTGTCTCTAGACCATTTCAGGCGGTTGGATGAAGATCCTACGTCTCCTAACCCTTCTTCTTCCTCGTCTCTGATTCTTCCCATACAGAACACCGCAAGGGCCGCCGGCCGGACCACCGGCCCCCACCGCCTGTGTTCCTCCACCACCCCCACCCCAACCCCACCCGCATCGAGTTTTCTTCATTCGGCGAGGCCCCACAACCACCCGAGCCCCTTCGATCGCACCGGCGAACTCCGGCGAGCTCTGAAAAATCGACTGACCCAATTTTGAAATTTAGTCTACTGTGATTTAACTAGTGTGGAATATAAAAGGGGAAAACCATAAGCATTGCGAGTATGGTGTTGAGCGTGCCATGGCGGATCTGAAGGTGCAAACCAGACAAAGGCAACTTCGCAACCAAGACAAGAAATCAGAGTAAAGCAGTGGCGATCTATTTTCTTGATGCGATAAATAAGTTGAGCAGATACGAAAGAGTACCGCCTCTGGTGCGGCGCCGTGTACGCATCTGCTGGGAATTTGACGGTGCTGTGGTAGCGATGGCTGTCGGCGGCGTGGAAGTAGATCTAGGAGGGTAGACAGTGGCGGCGGGGTGCGGTGGACGAGACGGTCGTAGGAGCGGCGCCTGCAAGGTGGACGACGGCAGGGATGAAGCGAGAGGACGGGTTGCAAGGATCCCGGTCCGAAGCCGTGGATGAGAGAGGTCGATCTCTTGTAATGGACGACGGCGTCGGGGTATCAGCTCCAGCACGGTGGAGGAGGACGGCAGTGGATGGGGTGGCGGATGGCGGCGGACGGAGGAGGGTGGGGTGGAGAGGGTGTTCTGGTGCCCACGGAGTACGAATGGGGAAAAGGGAGGTAGAGAGGAAGGGGAACCATGTATTCAGGGCGCGCTTGTCTCAAATGCGAGGAAATTTACAAACTTAGCCCCCGTTTCAAATTTCTACTACATCACAGCAACACTAGTCGGTCGGGGATAGGACGGTAATCTCACATACATCGAATATTTGCCGACGAGAGTTTGTTTTTGGCGCCCATCGTGTATGAATATGAATCGGGGAGGGAGTCGATTTCGGCCGAGGACACACTATGTTTTGGCGCCCACCGTGTATGAATCCGGGTGAGAGGCGGTTACGTCACGTTTGGGTGAAATTACAAACCTACCCCTATCGAAACCTATAGAAATCCAGCATATAGGCTTTGCGTGGCAGGGATAGGCAGCAGTGATTTCCATCTCGTAGATTTTGGTTCCGGGCGGTTACTGCGACTTTCCCCGCTTCGTTCAAATTTTGCAGAGTGCACGTTTACCGTGCCAACTCAATTCGAATCCCGTTTGTATTCTATTTTTTTCGGGCGGGATCCATTTTCAATTGGAATTACATTCTATATACATCATTTTTTATATATACTTTCAAAAGCACAACACCATTTATACATAAATATGGTTTACAAATGGCATGATCTTAGATTCATAAGGTTGTATCCATCAATTTGGATTTTCAAATATTTGAAACCACTTTATGTTGAAATCCAATGTATGCATTCCTCGCTAGCTGTCTCCAATTAATGTGTGTTTCATGCGGTTTTTTTTACTTCTCAAACATGTATAATGTGTTTCACACACGCAACATATAGTGTAATCCCGTTTAGACATTAATTGCATATAAACCATGCATTGTTTGTAATTGAAGAATCTATGGATCACCAATATTGATAAACTATATAACATTACATGTGTGCCCAAATTCAAATGAATATGCATGTTTGATACACCAATTTGCGTTATTATATTATCGATGTCATGATCTCCAGTTTAAATATTTGAATCCCCTTTAATCCAGATATTCGTCTCATATAGCTATCACTCATTCTTATATAGGACTATATCTCTGGACCTATACACGTTCATCGTCTCTCAGGTATCTCTCGTGCTACCTGTATGTCGACAATGATCTTCTATATTTGTAACACACTAACGGTACTCTCTCCCTCGACCTTCATCACTCTATCTCTCTCTAAGTATATCTCGCTCCCTGCTATGTGTCTCTAACTATGATTATCCATGTGGAATCTCTTTCTCTCACACAAACACAAAACTTTGTCTCCTGGGGTCTCATTTCTCTCTAGTATTCCCATGTGTGCCACTCACACACCCCTCATACAGAGATGTCTTTCGCTCCTTAGATATGAGAACCTATGACTCTTCCTCATCAATATCTCTTTCTCACACACAAACACAAACTCTGTCTCCTAGGGTCTCATATTTCTCCATTGTTCTCTTGTATGTCGCTCACACACACCCTCTCTCCCTAGAGATATCTTGCGTTCCCTCGTATGTCTCTCTAGCTATCACTCTCGTTGTGAAATATCTTTCTCTCTTGCAGACACAAAACTCCATCTCTCTGGATCTCATTTCTCTCTGATATCTGTTTGTATGTGACTCACACGCACCCTCTCTCTATCTCTCCCACACCAACACACATAACCCAGCATTCTGATCCACTCAACTCCTATCTCTAACGCACACTAGCTAGCATCTTTATCTTTCTATTTATCTGTTTCTCCATCAACCTTCTTTCTCGCCATCACTCTTGATTCCTATGACGCACACTACATATGTTTCTCTCTACATGCAGTCAAGTGCCCTCTCACACACATATATAACTTCACCCTTTGAACCACCCGACGGTCATCTCCAACCCCCAAACTAGCGGATGTCTCTCTAGCTAGCATCTCCATCTCTGTATCTATCTGTAGTTTCTCCGTCAACATTTCTTTCTCGCACGGATTCTTGCTTCCTATCACCCACACTATATATGTCTCTCCATACATATGCATTTATAGGTTGGTCTCCTTTGCACAATCGTTGCGCTTCACTCCCTCTGCTCGCCATAGGTGCATGCTCCAGCCCACGCTACTATCTCTTAAAGACAAAAACACATGCTCAATTGTCGGGACTTCTTCCATGCATTCTCACATGCATGCATATTGTCATACCGATACGTCTCTCCCATGTTGTTGATCTTATGACTTATGTCTTCTTTCTTTTATCTCGATCATGCGCGCACGCACACACACATCCCACGTATACATGTATACCTCTCACACATGCACGTTCAAGGTCTCTATGTCTCCATACGTAGTTAATTACCCTCAATCCTGATGCCACATCGAATCGTTCTCCTCTTTTGTGCACATAACTTCCGCCTAGGTGGGTAAAACACACACTCACACTTAACAATCTCCTTCTAGCTACCCCCCGCCTCTCACTCTTCCCCTATATCCCCGAAACCAATAAGACCATCCCTTAGTTTAATTACCGCCTACATGCACCATCGATATATAGTAGTCTTCCTCGGTGTCTCTCGAACAAACACGTTCTCTCGAAGTCAACTCCTCTCATGCATATAGGTCCTAATGCATTTTTCGAGGCTAACTTTGACCAAACATTAGAGCAATAATATATGACATGCAACTTACACAAAGCATACCTTCAATTTTGTATGGCAAAGGAGCTTCCAATAATATAATTTGCATAGTATACATCTCATGTGCTATTAATCTTGTCAATAGTCAAAGGCTGTCTTGAAAAACACATTAGGCCCTATATAGATGGAAGGAGGGAGTAGGTCCCATGCAAAAAATGAGAATAAAATTCAAACATCTGGGCATCGTGGCTCGGTCGATAACATTGAGAAACTTGGTTTTAAAATCATGAAACTTGGCATGGTGTCATGTCATGGTAGTACCATGTCGTGGTAAAAAAAATTGGCCGAATAGGAACAAATTTGGTATAAGCTTCTTGCAAATCGGAGCTTCTCTCAAGAAGGCTCATGGTTCTGGGAGGGAACGTGTCACCTTTGTGTGCATAATTCAAATTTGAAATACAAGCACATGTTCCAGTGCACCAAAGTTGGTTGAAAAATCACATGTGTGTCCTCGGGTAAATTTCTAGGTTCCATGCAAGAAATGGGAATGAAATTCAAAATTCTGGGCGTCGTGGCTGGGTTGGAAACATTGAGAAACTTAGTTTTTTAATTCATGTAAATCCAAAACACGCATGAAAATAATGAAACTTGGCTTGGTGCCATGACATGGCACCAACATGTTGTGGTAGATTTGCAGTCCGATTTGCGAAGGCACACACATTAACAATCAACAAAGTCATTTTGGAAGAAGTGCTGTCACGTTACAATCAGAAACCCAAGTATTATTAAAACTGTGGGCGTTCTACTTACTAGTACCATTTACGTGCCGCCACGTGTCCCCTTTTTTATTAGCTAGGAGGCGACATGCAGGGTAGCTATTTGAGTACAAGAGGCGTGCGATCAGACCCCTGCACGTGCTTATCGGGAGGAGAGCCCTTTGACCTCCATCTGCCGTCCACCTCTCTCCCAAGGTCTCCATTAATGGTGCCCGAGCCTATGTTTAATGGCGTGGCTATGTCTCACTCGACTGAGATTTAGGAGAGAAAAAAGAAAATCTGAAAGCAAGGATCTTGATGTAAGATCCGACGGACCTATATAGAATCTACTGCGACTTATAGCAAGACTGATGAATATATAAGGACGATTAAATTTTTTTTGATCAAAGAAGGGCTTGCCCCTTCCGATTTTCATTACTGAAAACCACCACAATTCACAAGAAGTTCAGCACAACTCCAGCCTAACACGAAGGACTAAAAGCTACCAGATTGAAATCGCAACATCCCAAGAGGCCAATGAAGGCCAAACATCCGCGCTAGAACCCAACATTTCACAACTGACGACACAATCCACATCCTAAACCGATTATTACATCAAAAGAAACCAGGAAACTAGTCTCCGGGCAAGCGGCAATGAGCTCTTTCGTGTCCTCGAGACGCTGCTTGAGAACATCCACGGATTCGTCCACTAGCCTTTGGCGCTCGTTGCAGAGCATGTCATTCTCGTCCATAAGTTTCTTCAACAAGGCACTAGTCTCCTCCTGCAGGTCTGCACTTCGGACGATCTTCTCCCTCAGCAGGTCGCGCTCAGCCCGGAGCCTCTCATTGCCCTCCCTTAGTTACCGGATGACGCCGGTAGCCTGTTCAAACGAGGCTATCATGTCGTCCTGCAACCTCGCCGAGCAGGTGATCTGATCTGTCTGGCTATGGACGATCGCATGCATGCGCTTGTAACAGTTGTCGCGTGCCTGCAAGAAATTTTCCCAGGCCGCCGCGGCGCGGCGAGACATCTCTACTGCATTCGTGGCGCGGTGGGACATCTCTGCTGATTCCGCGGCGCGGCCGAACCAGTCTGTTGCATCGACGGCGCGGTGGGACCTCCGTGCTGCTCCAGCGGCACGGCGGGACCCCTGTGCTGCTACTTCCGTGCGGCGGGACATGTCGGCTGCTCTCGCAGCGAGGCGGGACATCTCTCGTGCTTCCGCTTCCATGCTCGCCTCTCCCTGGTGGCAATCTCTCGACCCATAACTCACACTGGCCATGGCAGACGCAAGGGAAGGATGTTGAATGACTTGTTTTTTGTGTGGATGAGGAGTTGAGAAGGAATGTGCAGTCATCTTGGCATACTAGTATTTATAACCGAGTACTAATACGGTCCTAAGTGTGAAACCGTTTAGGTTGTGATCGGTGTGAACATGTTTGCAATTCAATATAGCGTGGAGTAATTTGGAATGTGACGAGACGCAAGCTCAAAATTTATTGACGGTTCTAGTTTCGAAGTGCAGCACTATTCCCGGATGGAGTACTTCTTTTTCTACTCCCTCCTTTCTGGTTTTATAGGGCTTATCTCAAAATTTTAGTTTTTCCATTTTATAAGGCTCAATTTGGTTGTCCCCAACACATGTTCAGATTCCAAGGTGCATTAAATCATTGCATGCAAGTATTAAGAGAAAATTGACCAATGCATGTACTTTATGCATGCATGCATTGCAATTAATGCATTAAACCTATCTCTCGGGACTTCTCGCACGCACCATTGTGCCACCCACAAAAACTTATACTCTGAATTTAGTAGTATGTTATACAGGAAGAGAATAGGTGCACGCACGCACTCGTCCTCTCACACACGCGTCTATTTTTTTCTCGAAATGGAGGATGATGACCCCCGGTCTCTGCATCTGGGGTGTCGCGTCAACTCGTACATCAACGAGAAGTTTGATTATCCTCTCCCTTGCGGACATAACTGCACATGCCTTTGGCTGTATGACAGGTTGGCCACACACCTGCAGGGCCAACCTGTCATACATGCAAAGGCAGGAGCGTCCCTCCCTCGCCCATGAGCGTGGTGGCTGGCAAGACTAGGAGAAGCTTTCACTACATGCTCTCCCTCCCGCACGCGGTGGACATTCAACAGTTCAATCGGTGTCAGATGGCCAGAAGCGTACTGTAGTACTCCTCCAGTGCAGTAGTATTCCATCATTGTTCGACTTCCCGAAGAGGCGAAGAGCCAAGTGCAGCCCGGACGCTCGTGGGGCAGTTTCATGTGTATAGTAGTCTAGGATAGCGTGTATCGTGCCTGTAAGCTTAAAATCATTGGGGTCGGCTCCATGCTATGTGGCCGTCTCGAAGTTTTTTTTAAAAAATAGTCTTCTAGCCCTACCCGAAAACTGCCGCGCATACTGCCCGGGAAAAGCCCCGCCCTCAACTTTTAACTACGCGAAAACAGTTCGAGCTTGTTCGTTCTATATAAATACAGTACTTACTGTATGTTTATTCACCCGTGGGGTTGTTCAATGAATGGAGGGGCGGGGAGCACAAGTGAACAATACTGTAGTACTACTAGTAGTAAGTAGGAGTCGTACAGTAGTCACCTTAAATAGAGAGTTTCTTTTCTTTAATGCCACATACACAACGCTTGTGGTGGAGAGAAAAAAGATAATCACTCCACTATATATGGACGCAGGGGCCTGAGCGCTTGCTTTACTAGGGTTTCTCCCTTCATTCTCTCATCCTCACTAGATATAAACAAGATAGCGGTAGCGACATTTTCTCTCTGCTCACCGTTGGTCACAGATCCGGTCGGATCCCTTTGGCCGGTGTGTGTAGAGGACTAAAAGGTGCATCGTTCACGCGGTCGTCGCCGTTGAGGGAGGAAACCCACAGCTGCCGGAGGGGCCCGATCCTCTGCCCGTGCCGTTCTCTCTGACACATGGCCGGCTCGGGAGGTCCTCCGACCCTTCTTCCTCCCTGTCGTATTGTCCGCGGATCCGACCTGCCGCCGCCGACATCCCGGCGACCCTCGGGTATAAGTTCTTCGAAAGCGGCCTTGCTCTACTGCCCCAGCTCCCCATGTGTCTGCATGTGCATCTTTTTCTACTCCCATCAGCACTTCCAAAGCCACCTAAATTTTAAGTATTATTAGAGGTAAAGCTACTTCATGCATTCGAATCTAGGGCTTTGTTCAAACAACGAAGAAAGGGGGGAAAGTTGTAGCATGAATCTAGGACTTGATTCAAAGAGGAAATGATATGGTGAAAGTAGTAGAGACTGGATACCCAACCGGTCTCTTGGTTGAAAAGGGAAATAATGGGAAAATGCAGTACAAACTGGATAAGGAACAGATCTATTATTGGTTGAAAAAAGGATAGAAAGTGGCGGCTGGTGGATAAGTCAACAGAGTATGTCCAGGATTATATTTGCTGCCATCACATAGTAAAAGGTCTCCAGGATTAGATTTGCTGCCCTCACATAGTAAAAGGTCTCAGGATTAGAAATTGCTGCCCTCACATAGTAAAAGGTCTCCAGGATTAGATTTGCTGCCCTCACATAGTAAGAGGTCTCCAGGATTAGATTTGCTGTCCTCACATAGTACAATGGCACTCCTGCTGTTTTCCCCAGTATGATAAGTAAGTTGCACCTTTACGCTGCTGAGTGTCCTGGTGTCCCCACGGTCCCATGCCCTTAAACCAACTCTTTAGCTGCTGTTGATTTACTGTGTCTGGTAAACAAGCAATGCCACCATTAAAGTAATCCCATATTTGAGGAATCTCATTGTTGATCGTAATGCTTCTGGTAACATGAAGCATCACTGACGTTTTAAAATTTCTATTGTCCTTGCGTGATTGCCATGAACATAATTAAGATGCTTCTTTTCATTTTGTATATGTTTCATATATTCTTATTGACCAGCAACTGTTTACTTTCTATCTTTTTGTGCAGATAGGGATATCCATTTCACCTTATTGCTATTGTGACCTTTTGGTGTACTGCAGAAAACACTTTTTTGGAATGAATGTCTTGTGTAGTTCAACTAAAATGTCACGTGGGCAACATCTCTCAATTTTGGTGGAACTGCACAAAATGGTGATTGGAGTTTCCAAAATCTCCGTCAAGTTCTGCTGGTAATCTCGTGTAACATTTTATTAGCCTTTGCAAGATGGAGCCGTCACTGTCACCACAATGACACTTTATTTTAGTGGAACTGCACAAAAGGATAAGAAAATTATAGTTGCACCTTACATGAGCCGGACAGCCAACCTTAATGTTCCTAAATTTTAGTGCAACTACTAAAGAAGAACCTGCCAGCTCACAAGAGCAAGTACTTCTTGCTAGCTGAATGATGCAATCTTTGCTTCATTTCAGGTGAACTGCAGAAAAAGGCGCATGAATTGAATCATGGAAGTCCAGGCAGACCTCATCCAAGTAGAGCTGGAGGTTGAGTTCAAGGAGGCCGCTATTAAAGCGAAATCATGCTCTCCTATATCCTTGTTTGTACTGTGCAAACATGCTGTGCAAACAGGAATACTCAACTACAAATGTTGTGACGGTCAAGAGCATTCGCCAAGTTCTTCAATTGTATGACATGGCTAGCCAAGATGGATTTAATCTCGATATTCACTTTATCAAAAGGCTCTAATGGGTTGGTTCTGAATCTTGCAAGCTGGGAATCAGTGAGATGTGTAGGCATCTTTGTTGTACTTATTATTTGGATCTTATTTGTTGGTTCTGAATCTTGCAAGCTGGGAATCAATGAGATGTGTAGGCATCTTTGTTGAACTTATTATTTGGATCTTATTTGTTGGTTCTGAATCTTGCAAGCTGGGAAACACGGCATGATGATGCAGAGGACAACAACCATAACAAACAGTTCAAACTCGGTAGTATTATCTTTTGTGAAAGTGCGACAAATGTGATGATCGTGTGCGTCCTGAGAATAATAATTCTAATTGTTGTGCATGTTGATCCTGCACTGATAGAACGAGTGATTGCATTTCTTGTTTTAAGTACAAATTTCTATTAAAGCTAATTAAATTTAAGTAAAGTGACCACAAACTCCTGTTATTACAATACCAATACATACCCGCTCGTGAACCGACATGTGGCCGAGGGTGCATCTTCTGCCGGGCGTGCAGCGGACGAGGGAGGGGTAGTAATTGTTGTCGCCTGTACACACTCAGCTTACTGTTGAATCCAGTTCCCCAAGAGTTGAAAAACGAACTGCTGCCGCCGCCTACACACTCGTTCACTCGAAGAGACTCCAATGGCGATCCGAGGGGTGAGCCTGCTGGATATGGACTTCAGCAAGGAGTTCCCCTTTGAGTTCCCCGTTCAGTCCTATGGCTACACCAAGTTGAATGTGATGTACACCAACGATACGGGCTCGGTGAAGCTCTGCCTCGCCTCAGTCCTATGGCTGCACCAGGTTCTGGAGCATTCGCCCGTTTCATCGGCAGCGCCGACTGCACCTTCGCTATGGTGGAGAGAAGGAAGAACACGACGATTCGGCCATCTGGTGCAACAAGCTTGTCGACATCCAGAAGCAATACAAGATCATCATCAACGGGCAGGAGAAGGACTCCGTGGTTGACCTCGCTGAGACCATCATCGACCCCTCATACGCCAACATGAAAGAAGACGACCTGAACACGTGGGAGGTACCTCTGAATCTAGCCAACATAACCTACGCGGCCAAGGGCGCATACGCATGCTACGACATGTACATGCAGATCTTGGACATGAGGGCGTGTCTGCTTCCCGTAACCGATGAGTACACGGACAGCCGTAGCGTCATGATCAAGCATGCCAGCAAGGTCTAGATGTTGTATTTTATCTGTTTATAAGCACCGTTATAATGTGAGTGTTTCATGCATTAGCCTATGTGTCATAATTAATTATCTGTTGTGTCCGAAATATTTCTTTTAAGAACCCATTAACCTGATTGCTTTTTTTAGTGGCAATTTGCTTATGTATGTAAACTAGTTCACTTGTCCGTAAAAAAACTAGTTCACTCGGCTGCCGTGCTTTGAATCTCCTTCCTCCCAACATATTCCCCTCCTCAGGTGGACCCAGCAGGTCTCTGAATTTTCTCCCACTTTCTTTTTCGATGTAAACTGAGTTTTCTCCCAGTACTTTCCCCTAGAACCAACTCAACTGTCCCACGTCTAGCCTAAAAAATAATAATACCCCACGTACTATTAACTCATCAAATTAAAATGATATTTTATTTCGTAAGTTGAAAGTTTTTACAAAATAATAATAATTATTATTTATATATAACTTGGCAAGTTAACTCCTAGTGATTGCGTACATAAGCTTGCAAAGATTTTACTGACGTGCAATCATGTGTTTATGTTTTTATAACATTTCTCCGTCTGGCCCAACATGATATTTTCACCCAGCCCAGCAAGTCCGCGGCTTTCGAGAAAAATGCAAATGGAATTTAAATGGGCTGCGTAGATGCTACATCATTGTTTCACCCAGCCCACCAAATGGACTAAAAAACAAATGGACTGACAGCTGGGTCCACGGCCACAGCCCAGTTTTTTTGTGATTTGCCGAGTAAGTCGCTTTGTCAGGCCTGTTGGACTGCAAATCTTTCAAGACGAGGAAAGCTTTCATTCGGCTGGCCGAGAAAATGGCCCGTCAGTAAGGAGAAATGGGTTGTACATTTTCAAAACACATCAAACCGGCAATTAGTTTCAAATATCTTTTTTTTTCATTTTGAGATTTTAAATTACATTAATTTTTATGCGTGGAGAATTTGTTGGATTTTATATTGATATACATTTATTTTTAAAATCAGTTTGAATGTGAGTTGAAATTTCGAGATTAAAAACAGTTCGGACCGCACCGAAATATGCAAAATTTCGTATAATTTTTTAACCATGGCCACAATATGGGCTGTAATGCTAACAAAAAAGAATATGGGCTCCAAAAAAAGCTTAAGAATTAGCAAATGGGTTGTATGCTGTTTTCCATAGATTTGAGGCTTTCCTAAAAAAAGATTGACGCACAAGCAGTGACTGTTGGATGGCCATCCAACGGCCGTCGTGCTTCTTCAATCTCTGCTCTTCCTGCTCCAGCCGCTCAAACAGGCGCCAGCGGGACTGCCAGCTCCCTCCTCCCCATGGCCGGCTCTGCTGCCGCGCAGGCTTCACTGCCCCACCGTACTCCCATCGCTGGCCTAGCCGTCCCTCTACTCACCCACACCTGCTATTATTCTCTGGCGACGGCAGACGAACCAGTAAACCCTCGTACAGTTGTACTCCCCTCCGTGTGGGAAACAACTGCTGAGTCTTCCCTGCCTCCGTGTCGTTCCCTTCCTAGGCCTCGCCGACATCCACCGCCCTGGTGCTCTCGGTGCGGCCTGGTCAACGTGGTCAACGATCGACATGCATCTGAAGTGGACTTTACGTGGAGAGGCCGACAGCTGGGTCCATGGCCGCACGCAAGGAAATGCCTCCTTATTACGTGCAAAATAATGATTCCTCCACCTGACATCAGGGACCCACCGAAAGGGCCTCTGTATTTCGCGAAAAAATGTTACCGCCGCTGACAGCTCGGACCCACCAGCTATATCTTCGCACGCAAGGAAGTGCCTCCTTATTACGCACAAAAAAATGAATACTCCCCCTGTTAGCTGGGACCCAGTATAGTGGCAGGCTGACTTGTGGGCCTACTACAGGGACGGAGGGCTTTGTCAACTTAGTTAATATGCACGATTCTAGCTCCAGTGACCGTACGATGTCCATCCAACGGCCTTAGTGCTTCTTCAACCTCTGGTCTTCTTGCTCCAGCCGCCCAAACCAGCGCGGTCGTGCCTCGTGCTCCTGCCTCCCGTGGCCGGCTGCGATGCGGCGGAGGCCTCACCGCCCCCTACTACTCCCACCGCTGGCCAGGCCATCCCTCTACTCATCCACACCCCCTGTTATTCTGCGGCGACGGTAGCCTCACACCGCAGCGAACCAGTGAACCCTCGTACTCCTCTACGCGTGGGCATCCACTGTCGCGTCTTCCCCGACTCCGCGTCATCCCCTTCCTAGGCCTCGCCGTCGTCCACCGCCCTGGTGCTCTCGGCACAGCGTGGTCAACGTGGTCAAGGAACGGCTTCCATCGGACGTGGACTGTACGTGGAGAGGCTGACAGCTGGGTCCACGGCCGCAGCAAGGAAGTGCCTTCTTATTATGTGCAAAATAATTATTCCTCCACCTAACAGCGGGACCCATCGGACGGGCCACCGTATTTCGCAAAAAAAACGTTTCCCCCTGACTGCTGGGACCCACCAGCTACATCTTCGCACGCAAGGAAGTGCGTCCGGGCAAAAAAACGATTTGCCCCCTGACTGCTGGGACCCACCAGCTACATCTTCGCAGGCAAGGAAGTGCCTGACAGTCGGGACCCACCTGGTCGAAGTACGTAGCGTTGTCATTCTGGTCGCGAACGTGTTCGTACATACTGGTCGATGTAGAGGCGCGCACGTAGCATTTACACGTACCACTAGTAGAAAAAGGGTCAAATGTGAAGCACATTAGTGCCGGTTTGAATTTGAGCCGGCACTAATGTGACCTTTAGTGCCGGTTCCAACGGCTAGGCGGGCGGGCATCATTAGTACCGGTTCGTGGGCAACCTTTAGTACCGGTTCATGCCAAGAACCGGTACTAATGAGGCTGTGTCAGGCTATGGTCAGGATGGGGCCCCCACGAAGACCTTTAGTACCGGTTCATGCCATGAACAGGTACTAGAGTTTCTTAGTAAACTGATTTTTATTCCCACCTCGCCAAGAGAGAGGCAGTATGAGCGGTTTATAGGCCGTGAGTGCACAGACAATGACGAAGAGTTGCAATGCTCACCTGCATGTTGATTAGCTTCAAGCCTTGCGGAATAGCATAGATTGCACTGAGCTATGTGCAATGCAGTCTACACTATTCTGAAAGGCTTGAAGCAAATTAACCAGCATTGCACCTCTTTTTTATTTTTAATAACTTATTTGAACTCCGGACTTCTTTTGTGTTCAGTATGCAGCATTCAAAGCAACGTCATCAATTTCCAACATGTTCTAACATCATTTGTTGTTTTTCGATCATTTACCTAATTGTTTAGAGAGCTAAATGACCGTAAAATTGAAAATCACTACAAAATGAATCCTGAAAATGTTGAAACTTGGCATGGTATCATCATTTCACCCGCATAGCATGTGCAAAAGAGTAGAGAGGGTCATGGCAAAAACTGGACGCACTTCGTGTACAAACTAGAAATAGAAGAAAATAAAAAGAAGAAAAGAAATAATGCAGAAAATAAAAAAACTATACAAAAAAATTACTCAAAAATAAATAGAAGAAAGTAAATAATGCAGAAAAGAAAAAAACTATATAAAAAACTACTCAAAAATAAATAGAAGAAAATAAATAATGCAGAAATGAAAAAAAACTATATAAAAAATTTGTTGGCGCGCTGCCCAGTGAGCCTGCCAGACCTAGGGTGTGCAAATGCAGGCCCAGAAGGGCCAGCAGGCTCACAGGGCAGCGCGCCCTAGTTAATTAGGCCCAGAAGCCTGCTATATAGAGAAGCTCGAAGGAGCAGCCGCGGCTGGGTTTATAAACCAGAGCGGCTGCCCTTCTCTCGGTGAGGTGGGACTAAACATTGTACACCGCCGGTGGCAGCGCACAACCTTTAGTACCGGTTGGTGGCTCCAACCGGTACTAAAGGGGCCGTTTCCCGCCCCTTGGCCTGGCGAAAATTGGCCTTTAGTACCGGTTGGTGGCTCCAACCGGCACTAAAGACCCCTCCTATATATATGGAACCTACGAAAAAATCAGTTTCATCGACCACCAGTAGTTCTTCTCGATCCAACTTCTTCGCCGCGCCCGTCGCCCCATCGTGTGCCGCCCTCGCCGCCCCCACCGCCCGTCGTCGCCGTCACCGTCGTCGCCCACGCCACCCGTCGTCGCCATCACCGTCGTCGCCCCCGCCACCCGTCGTCGCCGTCACCGCCGTCGCCCCCGCCACCCGTCGTCGCCGTCACCGCCCGGCCCGTCGCCCCCGCCGTGCCCGTACATCGCCGCCGCCTCTCGCCCGCCGCGCCCGTCCCCTTCATCCCCTGCCGCCGCCCGTAAGCCGCCGCCCCCCGGTCGTACACACACACACACACATTGTTTTTACTTATTTTCTATTTTCTGTTGTTTAGATTAATGTTAGATAAATTACGTAGATAATAATGTTAGAATGTTAATTTTAGATGAATTATATGGAAAAGATGTTAAATATTAATGTCAAATATATTTTACATGAATTAGAACAAGTTGAACTTGTTGAATTAGTATAGCTAGATATTAATTAGGTATATATATATATGAGATTTGAACTAGTTGAATTAATATAACTAGTTTATTTTTAGTATGAAAATTAATAGAACAAGTTTATTTTTTAGTAAGAAAATTTAGGTATATGAGATTTGATGATCTAATCAAAATATTACTATATAGAACTACCTACTTTATTTTAGTAAGAAATTAATAGAACTAGTTTATTTTTAGTAAATGCTTAGTTGAATTAATAGAACTAGTTTATTTAGTTGAATTAATAGAACTAGTAAGTGTTTAATGTTTCACATATATATGAACATATATGTAGATATTAGATACAAATTATATGTTAGATATATATTTAATTTAGTTATATGAGATTTCATTATCTAATTAACATTTTATTATATAGAACTAGCTACCTTATTTTTAGTAAGAAAATTAATAGAACTAGTTTAGTTGAATTAATTAGTTGAACTAGTTAGTTGAATTAGTTCATTTAATTAGTTGAACTAGTTGAATTAATAGAATTAGGTTAATTAATAGAACTAATAAGTGTTTAATGTTTCACCTATGAACATAGGAATGTCGTCTGACGACGAACACGATTTCATTATGTGTGAATACTGCGAAGACCAGTGTGGCATGTGCGGCAGAAATTTTCTAGTTGATGATAGACGCTTCAGCATCAAGCTGGATGAGAACTTCGAAGTGGATACAGTAAGTCACAACGACAAGTCTTTTTTCATAATTAAGCATGACTTATGCTTCATTTGCTTCACCTTTTAATTTTAATTTTTCACTATTCTACTAGCGTATCCCCTGCCATGCAAGAATTTTTGTCTTGGATAAGATAGGTTTCAGTCCTAACGAAACTATGGAGGTAAAAAGAGTTTACTTGAAGACCGAGCATGGTTATACCTTCAACGTCAAATTATACAATGCAGACACATACACCTATTTTGAATGCAAAACTTGGCAAGCACTATGCAAGGCTTATGCATTTGAGCCTGATATGGTTATCACCTTTGATATTTATCCGGAAGATGATATTGAAGGTAATAGAGACATCTGGGTCGATGTGCAGATGCCTCCAGTTCTACCATTATGTGAGTTTCTCAACCATATTTATGTCTTTGATATGAGATTATTTGAACCAGTTGAATAATTAATAGATCTCAATTTATATTGACAGCTTACTTCCAATCAAGCAAACATGTCCGGCGCTTGGTAGACAGGACCGTCCACTGTCCCGGGGCTGAACTAAACTGCGAGGAGACAAGTCATTATGTTTCATGGCTTGAGGATCTTGATGCTGTCAAGACAAATTTCTTTCCTGCACTTAGAAATGTTAGTACTCAAAACGTGCGACCAATAGTGTTCGTACTGAACTATGGTCACATATATTTAGGAAAGATGGTAAGATTTCTATTATTTCTCCTCAGTGCATCTTTTGCATACATTATTTTTTTAAGCTAAACTTCATTTCTAAGTATGTTACTATACGATGTTCTTCAACAGGGACTCCCGATGAATGTTGTGCCTGATTGGATCGAGACTAAAGGTACCATGAATATTGTTAGCTTACGGCCAAGATATCCTAGTGCATTCAGGATTTCTAATAGCGAGGAATGCTTAATAGTAAAAGACTGGAGCAAAATTGTGAACGATCACAGAGAAGTACTAGGGGGCAGGAATCAGAAGCGCAACCCACGATTAGGAGACAGGTTCATCTGCATGCTCCAATATGATGAATCAGCAAAGCTATACATGTTCTATGCTATTTTATCTGTGAGAGAGAGCAGCAGGAGTGATTAATTAGCTAGTTCATGCTCTTAGTACTTGTCCTCTCATGTCCGTGTTCTTTGTCCTGAACTTAATCTCAAAGAGTGATTTGCTTTTCTGGTGTTATGAACGCTTATAATATCATTACCATGTTGAACTCGATGATATCTTTGCTATGAAAACCGTTGGTGATGATATATATGATGCAAGAGTTTTTATATTAATTAATATGATGATGATGATGATGAGTTATTATATCATTTATGAAATAAATTGCATATTAGTTTCAACTAGATAGATTCTAGCTAAGTGATCAAGTATATGCCATATCCATATTACCTTGATCACTTAAGTAGGTGATTAAATATATATAATATGGATATGACATATACTTGATGACTTAGCTAGGATCCACATGCATCCAGTCAAACTAATCACCTAATGATTTAACAACTCATTATAATGTAAAACAATCACTAAATTAAATTGAAAACACAAAATTAAAATAAAAATAAAAAATAAAACCAAAACACACCAAAACATTTAGTACCGTTGGTGTTACCAACCAGTACTAATGTCCTACGCGCCCACGGAGCTGGCTCGTGCCACGTGGTTGCCCTTTAGCACCGGTTCGTGCTAAACCGGTACTAAAGGGGGGGCCTTTAGTGCCTACAATTTAGTGTCGGTTACCGAACCGACACTAAAGGCCCTTACGAACCGGTGCTATTGCCCGGTTCTGCACTAGTGTACGTACAACGGCCAGGGTGCAAGAAAGAAAATACGGCCACGTATGTGTACATACAGGCGGGGTCTCGAACGCCTACTCGCGCATATGTACGGCCAGGGCTCGTGTACATGGCTGGGTCAGAACGGAGAAACAGCGTCATCGTCATGTTCATGGGGAGGCAACGGAATGCATCGTGTTCATGGGGAGGCAATGGAATGCATCGTGTTCATCGGGAGGGCTTGGACGGAATAGGTGATGGAAACGAGGCCTGGTGTACCGCAGAACGGAGGAAACGGCCTTGTGTTCGATGGCCACGTTCGAAACGGGATCCTGTTCATTGGGGGGGTCTGGCATACCGCAAAACGGAGGAAACGGACCTCCTACGGTCGAAACGGGGGTCCTGTTGATCGGGAGGGGTGTGGCGTACCGCAAAACGGACGAAACGGACTTGTGTTGGAGCGCTATGGTCAAAACGGGGGTCCTGTTCATTGGGAGGGGTGTGGCGTACCGCAAAATAGGACTCCATGGGATACTGTTCATCTCCACCATCGACCTCCTCCAGCCTCCACGGGCTCCTGTTCATCCAGCCTCCACCGCGCGCTACTCCACCGGCTACTGTTCAACCACCCCTCCACCGTCTACTGTTCATCCAGCCCTCCACATCGTCCTGTTCAACCACCCCTCCACGGGCACCCCTCCACCATCTACTATTCATCCATCCCTCCACACCGTCCTGTTCAACCACCCCTCCACGGGCACCCCTCCACCGTCTACTGTTCATCCAGCCCTCCACACCACGGGGTCCTGTTCAACCACCCCTCCACCATCTACTGTTCATCCAGCCCTCCACACCACGAGGTCATGTTCATCCACCCCTCCACGGGCACCCCTCCACCGTCTACTGTTCATCCAGCCCTCCACCACACCACGGGGTCCTGTTCATCCAGAGGCAACGCCACCGCTCACTGTTCATCCAAACCACCCTGCAACGCTCACTGTTCATCCCATCGATCGGCTTCAGTTAGGAGCAGTAGCAAAGGAATCACTCGATCGGGTTCAGTTAACAGCCATCGATCGATCGCTCAGGTTCAGTAACGCGTAGCCTGCAGTGCAATCGCTCGGGTTCAGTTAGAGCCCAACGCCTCGCTCGGGTTCAGTTAGAGCCAACGCCTCGCACACACGCGCGTACGTGTACGAGAGAAATGCGCATCGCTTGGCCCCCGACCTCCCACCATAACCGGGAACTCCCCGAAATTTTCCTCCCCTCGCTTCTACCACGGTTTTTTCCGCCATGGACGGCCCAAAGAATGTCATGCAGCTGCGTCTTCGGCCCGCCCAGGACGAAAAGCCCATTTTCTATCATGATTTTTTGTCATAGAAGTATGAGCCCACCACATCTATGATGATACCAGGTTTTGTCACAATTATCGTCATAGAAGTGTCATATGTATGACAGAAAAAAAAATTCGTTCGGCCCAAAATGTCACAAATGTGTCTTTTTTTTGTAGTGAAAATATTTAAATCATGCACAACCCCGATGACAAGCCAAGCAATTGTTTCATACTTTTGATGTTCTCAAACTTTTTCAATCTTCATGCAATATATGAGCGTGAGCCATGGATATAGCACTATAAGTGGAATAGAATGGTGGTTGTGGAGAAGACAAAAAGGAGAAGATAGTCTCACATCAACTAGGTGTATCAATGGGTTGTGGAGATGCCCATTAATAGATATCAATGTGAGTGAGTAGGGATTGCCATGCAACGGATGCACTAGAGCTATAAGTGTATGAAAGCTCAACAAAAGAAACTAGTGGGTGTGCATCCAACTCGCTTGCTCACGAAGACCTAGGGCATTTTGAGGAAGCCCATCATTGGAATATACAAGCCAAGATCTATAATGAAAGATTCCCACTAGTATATGAAAGTGACAACATAGGAGACTCTCTATCACGAAGATCATGGTGCTACTTTGAAGCACAAGTGTGGTAAAAGGATAGTAGCATTGCCCCTTCTCTCTTTTTCTCTCATTTTTTTATTTTTATTTTTTTATTTGGGCCTTCTCTTTTTTTGATGGCCTCTTTTATCTTTTTTATTTGGGCTTCTTTGGCCTCTTTTATTTATTTATTTTCGTCCAGAGTCTCATCCCGACTTGTGGGGGAATCATAGTCTCCATCATCCTTTCCTCACTGGGACAATGCTCTAATAATGATGATCATCACACTTTTATTTAATTACAACTCAATAATTACAACTCGATTCTTAAAACAAGATATGACTCTATATTAATGCCTCCGGCGATGTACCGGGATGTGCAATGACTCATGAGTGACATGTATGGAAGAATTATGAACGGTGGCTTTGCCACAAATACGATGTCAACTACATGATCATGCAAAGCAATATGACAATGATGAAGCGTGTCATAATAACGAAACGGTGGGAAGTTGTGTGGCAATATATCTCGGAATGGCTATGGAAATGCCATAATAGCTAGGTATGGTGGTTGTTTTGAGGAAGATATATGGTGGGTTTATGGTACCGGCGAAAGTTGTGCGGTACTAGAGAGGCTAGCAATGGTGGAAGGGTGAGAGTGCGTATAATCCATGGACTCAACATTAGTCATAAAGAACTCACATACTTATTGCAAAAATCTATTAGTTATCAAAACAAAGTACTACGCGCATGCTCCTAGGGGGATAGATTGGTAGGAAAAGACCATCGCTCGTCCCCGACCGCCACTCATAAGCACTACAAAAAAATACACTTCCGTGATGATACCTGTTTGTCACAGTAGGTCACATTTTCTGTCATGCATGTACACCCATGACAAATTTATGACAGAATCAAGATAGTCATACCTGTGCTGTCGTAGAAGTGTTCCATGACATTACCAAAATTATCATCACGGAAGTGTCCACTTCCATGATGATAAATCACGCGTCACTGAAGTGCTTTCGTCAAGGGTGACCGACACGTGGCATCCACCATAACGGAATGCCGTTAAGCTATCGGGTTGGGTTTTGGATCCGATAACCTGTTAATAACCCCGACTAATGGGGATTTTCCACGTGTAAAATCATCATTGGCTGGAGGAAACACGTGTTGGCTCATCGTTGGGACAGATGTCAACCACTCATTGGACGGAAGGCGCCTATGATACGTTGACAAGTGGCACGGCCCAACAGAGGCCCATTCCTGTGAAAAGGCCGGCTCGTTTGACTTGGTCAAAAGCTGGCGGGCCGGCCCATGGAAATCCTGTTAACGGCCTGTTCGAATATAGCCCATTTATAGCCCGCTAACCCAAGGTCCGTTACGCCCTATCCAAATTAGGCTCAGTAGTGTCATCTGGGCCATCCAATATGATTCCAGCCCATTTTCACTTCTGGCCCATGTATGGCCCATGACGTCTTTCGGCCCATATGAGGCCCTATGTAACTCTTGGCCTACTAACGACCCGTGGTAAAACTGGCCCGTAATGAACAGTGTATCACTTTACACCCATTAATAGCCCGTGGTGAAACTGGCTCATAATGAACAGTGTATCACTTTATACCCATTAACGACCCGTTATTCCGTTGGGCCGTTTCCAGCCCATGTTATCTTTTGGCCTTCTCAGAGCCCATTTATTCTTGGGCTCATTTCCAGCATTCGTTTACTTACGGCCCGTTATTGTCATTTTCTGCTTGTGGGCCAAATTCAGCCCGTGGTTACAGTCGGACCGTTTGTGGTCCGTTAATACGTTGGGCCGATTTCATAGCGTCATCAAATACGGCCTATTAACGATGGCCCGTTATGGTCAGCCCATGAACGGACGATTCCAACTCTAGCCCGTTTACGGCCATAATGCGGTCTGTTTGGCCCATGTTTGGCCAATCGATTATACGGCCCGTATAAGGCCCATTGATAATACGGCCCGCAGAAGGCCCATTGTTTCTACAGCCCGTAGAAGGCCCATTGTTTCTACGGCCCGTAGAAGGCCCACTGTTTCTACGGCCAGTAGGAGGCCCAGTGTCACTACAGTAAATATTAGCCCATGGTTATTGTGGCCTAGTTTTAAAAAATAGGTTATTGCAGCCACTAGCTAACCGCGGAAAAAGAACTGCAATGACTACAAGAAAACAAATAAACAAGACAACAAGGAAATAAATAAGCAAGCAACTAACGCTAGGCTATCACGGCTATTGAACATATTACATCCACTGGGCATCAAAGTTCGCCACCAGTGCAAATATAGGGAACAAAGCAGCATATCATATACATTGGTTGTCAAAGTTGGTGACCAGCGCAAATAAACGCCGCAGCAAAACAAATCCAGAACTGAAATCACTTCAGAAGATCTCAAGAAGCAATATCCCGGGTACCCATAATGCTGGCAAGATGCTTAGCAAGCTTATTAACTTTCTCTTGTTTGGCGCTTAAATCCTCCAGCGCTTGCTGTTGCACCAGAAAATATGCATCTGAATTCTGCAGGGACTTCCTCAGTCCTTCAGCTTCCTGTCGCAGCACATCTGATCAGTTTCTTTCAACTTGAAGTTGAGACTCAAGAAGACAAACTGATTCAGGCAGCGAGTTCGAAGAGCTTGTGCCAGCAGTAGTGGCCAGTAACTTGAACATTACATCAAGACAGGACTTTTGGGTTCCCTCACTGTCATCAAGATAGTTTTTATCAGCTTTCTTGGAGACCAACAGGGATGTCTCACTATCTTGAACCTTATCTGCATTACTTCCTTTACCATTGGATAACGCGGTACTGTTCTCCAATATTTTGTCCGCATTCTAAAAGAGAAACAAGCAGACACATCACATGTTTACCATGTTGTATATGAAACTCATTTTGGTAAATGAGTTCAGTAGTAAAGTGGATAGGATAACAGCATGAAACAAACATATATCTATGTACCATGGTCACTTTATGGTCTATATCATTCTAGTTTTTGTTGCCAAATCAAGATAGAGACACAGTTCAAATAATATTTGTTCAAGACAAAGAAGAATTGACAGAATATAAGTGTGGGTAACTATAGAGCAATAACAACACTTGTAATGTGCATGACATGAGAACATAACTGTTTATTCAATTGAAACTGAAATCAACATAGAGCAGGTTACAACAGCAAACCAGTTAAAGAAACAGGTTTAAAACATACCTGTTGCGCCATCGGAGTTTCAATTCCAGCCTTCAAATTTGAAAATAGTTGGTATGAGTAAATACAATCAAGCAAGAGCAAAGGAGTATGAACCATAGCTACAGAACCTGGCCTGAGAACAAATCTTCTTCTCCTTTAAGCGTTGAGTTGGGATTCGAAGTGGTGGTCCTCGTGCTTTGGGCACTGCAGTTCCCTTACTAACTGCTCGTGTTTGGGTGCTCTGTGGTGGAGACGGTGCTGTGTCAACTGGAACTGGGTTACTATCTGCCGGGGTTGGGGTTAGAAGGGGTGTAGCTGGTTCTTTGTCCAACTGGGTAGGGGTACAATCTACGGGAGTCTGGGTTATGTGTGGTGGATCTGGTCCTTGGGCAAGTACAACCGTGGTTCTATCTGCATCAACTGGTAGCACTATCTTTTCTAAAGACCGTGTTGTTACTCCCTTAGATACTGCCATCACGCTCTCCAATTCAAATGGCTGATAAACAAGAAAAGTAATTGAAAGTATAGACATTGTATGATAGACAGGTGCAATGGATAGTGGGGAATAAAAGAGGGCATGAAATAATTCATATTTATGTTGTCCAACCAAACAGGATAGCATGACACAATTTCACATATATGATGGCTAACTAAACAAGATAGCATGGCACAATTTTACATTATGATGGCTAACTAAAAAAGATGGAAATACATAGTTCAAAATATGAGACTGTGTAAACAGGATGACATGGCATAACTATATAATGTGTTTATTAAATAGGTTGGCATGCCATAATTCACATACATTCACGGATAGAATGCCATAATTCAAAATATGATGATTGTAAACACTAAACATGATGAGATGATATAACTATATGATGTCTTTATTAAATGGGTTGCCATGCCATAATTCAGATAGATGATGTGTATGTACTACGTAAACATGATGGCATGATATAATTCAAATATATGATTTATATAGTAAGCAAGTAAGCAGATGGCAATCCATATATGATGTAAAAACTAAGCAATGCAAGACAACATGCATGACATGGGTAATATAACCCTGCCAAGTTTGAGCATAGACCTCAGGGGGAAAATAGGACTGGTCATCAGTCTCTGAATCCTCCTCTAAGGAGCTCTCTGTAACTAGCAAGATGTCTGCTTTAGCAGGTAGCATTGTCTGCTCTGAATACCTTGTTTTCACTCCAGATACTTCCATCACCGCTTCAAATGGCTGATGCACAGGAAGAGTAGTTGAATATACAAACGTTGTCGACAAATGGAACACGTAATACAAAAAAATGATAGCATGATATAATTCACATAGATGATGATTGGCTAAACAGCATGGCATTGCATAATTCACATATATAATGCCTTTGCAACAAGATAGCATTGTATAATTCACATATATAATGTCTTGCAACAAGATGGCAATGCATAATTCACATATATGGTAATTAGACACTGAACAGGTGGCATTCACACAAAGCATGTCTAAACTAATCAAATGACATAGCAATGCGAGACACCATACGCACGATATGAGCAACATAACCCTGCCAAGTTAGAGCATACACCTCGGGGGGGGGGGATAGGACTGGTCATGTGTCTCTGAATCCTCCTCTGAGGAGCTATCCATAACCAGCGAGATATGTGCTTCGTCAGATAGCATAGTCTGCTCTGAAGACCTTGTTTTCACTCCAAAATTTTCCATCACCGTGTCAAATGGCTGATTCACACGAAGAGCAGTTGAATGTAATAACATTGTTGACAAATGTAATATGTAATGAAAAAAAGGATGGTCTGATATAATTTATATATAAGATGACTGGCTAAGCAGGATGGCATTGCAAAATTCACATATATGATGCCTAGCTAAACAAGATGGCATTGCATAATTCACATAAACGATGAATAAACTAAACAGATGGCATTCGCACAAAGGATGTCTAAACTAAGCAGATGACATATTTGATGTATAAAGTAAGCAATGCAAGACACCATATGCATGATATAACCAACATCAGCATGCCAAGTTAGAGCGAAGACCTCAGGGGGTAAATAGGAGTTGTCTTCTCCTTCTGAATCCCCCTCAGAACAAATATCTTCCTCTCGATTACAATCCGAAATGCGTGGAGGGGGGCTGCCTTTGTGCCTACCATGGAGCGACGTCTGCATGAAATTTTATTGCCACACAAGGCTTGTTTCTTTTGCTCTACATGTTCAGTTCCATTGTTTACAATAACTGTCATGCATAGGAATAAAACATAGTGAGATTATGTAAGGAGTGCATGCAGAAATCCAGAGTGATGGTAGCAACCTGTGGATAGACCCAAAACCAATAATAGCAGGCAGATAATGGCTTCAGTTAAAAAACATAGATAATGGCTTCGTTACTATTTGTTTCCCACCCAACATGAAACTCATAGTAGACACCGGAGATTAACCAGATAGTAGATAGATACTATTGATAGCGGCCCTGATATGTACCCCACAACCATTTAAAAACTCAAGTTTGACCATTACTTTGGAGCTGACTCAGAGTCTAATCGGTGAACAGGACGATAAAGTAGCATGTAATATTAAGCGATGCATAACGTAAGCAGACACGAAAGAGTGCGACCTCTCTTGCGGACCCATGTAGTCCTCAAGGTCATCTGCTCGGTTGATGATGGTAGTGTAGTTTTCATGGCTCCCAGTGGCGGGGAACAAGATCTGAGGCGGCGAAAGACAGTCTGGAGGCCGGATCCCTGCTGTGCTGGACCCTTCTGTCGTTGGAGCAGCTGAGCTGGGGTGGACGACGGCGCAGCAGGAGCGGGACAAACCACGCAAGGTTTTCTTTGACAACTATCTGTAAGAGAAGTAATTCTGTAAGGGCTCGTTTGAATTGGAGGATTCCAACAATGTAGGGATAGGAAATAGACAGGAATAGGATAGGAATGCACGTGCAAAACAGAGAATTTAAAAACACAGGATTTCTGCCATTCTGGGTGTTTGATTCACAAAAATTGGAAGATCACAGGATGCAAAGAAGAATGGTGAGATTAAGTCAAACCACAAGAAAATGTACGGTTATAATGCTATTATGCTACTATCTCTTAGTCTTGTGCTTCATGAATAGGAATTTGAAAAGGAGGACAAGTGAAAATTAAAATTCCTACGTTTTTTTCTTTCAAGGAGACACTAAAGGAACAAATCCGTGTGCTCAGTGGACAATATATATAACATGTAGAGTAAAAAAGAGATGCAACAAGTGTACAACCTCTTTGGCGAAGCCATGTCGATCTCAGCGTGATTGGGTTGGCCGGTGAGGATGCTCCGGCTGACTTGGCTATCGGAGGAGGGGAAGAAGATCTTAGGCGTCTGGAGATGGAGCCCGAGGTACTGCTCCGCTGTGATGGAGGGTTTCGTCATTGGAGCAGCTCCGGTGAGTTGTACGATGCCGAGGCTGAAGCAGGACAAGAGAGATAACGAACAACGTTAACCTGAGTGGAATTCTAATAGCATCTCCAATACATGACATAAAATACATAAACACAAAGTGTTAGATGTAAAATACATCAGCCGCTCATCTCTGAACTTAACTGTTCAAACTGAATTTAACTGTCGAAACTGAACTTAACTGTTGAAACTAAACTTAACTGTCGAAACTGAATTTTGCTATCAAAACTGAATTTTGCTGTCGAAATTGAACGCACTAGCAAGGTGAGGCTACACGTCGGTCGACTGACTTTTTCATCTCTGGTCAGTCGATTTTGCAGCCGTTGGATATGAAATCAAGGGCATGCGGTTCATCTTTAACCTCCACCCCCCTGAGCCGGCCAAACAGCAGCCCCCCGCCGCCCGCAGCCGGCGGTGCGCCGCCCCGCCCGCCCCAAAAACACTCCCCACCGCCGGTCCACCGCCGCCCCGGCCATCCCTCTAGCCCCCCCGTGCCGAGCTTTTTCTCCGGCGATCCCCACGCCACCGCCCAGCCAACGCCCCGCCACCGCCGGCGACCACCGCCCCCATCCTGAACCCTAAGATAGATAGTGGGGTACCTCTCCAGTGAGCCCCCCTTCCCATTGGTTCTTCCTTCACCCCGGCGGCATCGGAGTGAAGTGTAGCTAAATCGGAGCAGCATCGCAAGCAAGAGCAAGAGCAAGAGCAGCAGCGCGAGCAAGAGCAATAGCAAGAGCAGACCAGGCAGGGGACCGAGAGCAAGAGCAGAGAAGTAGCGCGAGCGAGAGCTAAAGCAGCAGCAGGTCCTCTTGATGTGGACGTCGCCCCTGAGGGAGCGACACCGTGGAGGAAGTGGCCGGCGACATCGCCGTGGATGGAGCCGCGCCGTGTCGGCTCGGGACCGAGCGCCGGCAGCACCATGAGATCGAATCAAGAAGAAAATGCGGCGATTAGTGTACAACCTCTTTGGTGGTGCCGATTAGGCCGCAGCTTCATCCAAGGAAACGGTGATGATGATGCTCTTCCGGTGGTGCAGGTGAAGACGGTGGTGTGGGAATGGAGGTGGCGCGAAAGACGAGGGGAACATTGGGGCAGCTCCTTGGAGGTGGAGGACGGGGTGGCTGAACCGGCGGGACGATGAGATCGAGGACGGATCCTCATTCGGTACGGTGGATGAGGGACGTCGGGGTGTTGCTGTGGACGAAATCGTCGGGGAAGAGGCTCCGGCTGGGTGGTGGATAGAGCAGGGTGTGGGGTTTCTTCACGGGTTTTCGCGGCCTCGGTGTATGAATGGGTGGGCAGATGGGATGGCAGTGGGGAACCATGGCTTAGAGACACGCTTGTCCGAAATGTGGGGTAAGTTACGAAAGTACCCCACCGATTTGAGGCGGTTCTTTTGGTTCAGGGGTACCACGGGCATTTCGCGTGTCGGGATTTCACAGGAGGTGGGAGTTTTCACGCGCGTTGTAATTTCGGAATAGCAAGGCGTGGGTTGAGATGGAGGGAGTTGTCGGAGCACAACGAGACAAAGATATATCTTAAATATTTCAGGCTAACAAGGCGCAGGTTGAAATTTCCGGACAAGCCTAACGTGTACTGTACCAAATCAATGCGCCCTACAAATGTCATTCAAAACTTTGAATTCATGTTATGTTCAATTAAAATATTTCGCTACATGTATAATGCATGCAACCTACTACTCAAATGAACGTTTTAGTGCATTCCAAACGTATATACTACCGCTTCAATATGAACTAAATTTGAATTTGTTTCTCTATTTGAATAAGATCTACAGTAATGATTGTTGTGAAGTCAAAGCATTTGAATTCGTTTCTTTGTTTTAATAAGATCTACAATCATCATTATTGTCAAGTTAATCCATCGTTTGTGTATTATGTTCACAACACACCACAAGATTAGTCTCGAGTTACATATGAACCATGTGTACTATATGAACTCGAACTAGATTTTTTGAATCCACTTTATTTTGATTTCAAATCACATTACATCTCTAGCTCTAGCTAGATCTTCATAATCTAAACCATGTCTCATATGTATAATGTGTTTATCACATTATGTATGGTGCCCCGCCCCCTACGCCTACAAGTATTTAGATGTGAGTTGCAAACACCACACATTACCACAAATTCAAATAAAATGTGAGAATGTTCGATATATAGTATTGTTTAGATTGTTCGATATTTAGTTGTAAGCTGCAAACGCCACACATTATCACAAATTCAAATAAAATGTGAGATTGTTTGATGTATAGTATGGTTTAGATTGTTCGGCATTTAGCTGTGAGTTGCAAACGCCATGCATTATCACATTATGGTATAACATGTGCACATCACGTGTATCACCGCTATATTCATGCATGCAATGTTTAAAACACTATGATCTCCTATTCAAATATATGAATCCGCTTTCATATCAAATTATGATCTTTGTTAGTCTCTTACACCCACACAATCCTCGAACCTTTGTAGCTACCACTAACTTTCTCTCGTGCATGCACATGCCCTCCTCGCCCTCCCCCTCCCTCGGCATTCTATCCACCAGGCACATTCATTTTTTTCTTTAGGTCGTTCTCGCAGAGTCTACACAACTCCTTTCTGACACACACCGATCGATAAACCTCTCCAGCGATGCCTGCCTACAACATACAAACACACCATCAATCTCCTCCTTTATGTGTCCTTGCCTCGTGTCTCTCATACGGTCAGACACACGTGTAAACTCTCGCCCCTCTTTTCATCGCTCTCACAACCGCACACTCCTCCCCCTATCTAGCTAGTAGTTGGGCCTCTTGCACCACCTCCTAGCTCCATTCTCTCTGTCTATCCGTCTCGCTGGGTCTTATTTGCCTCTAACAAATGGACGTACACCGACCGATCTCTCTCTATACATATAGCTAGCTAGGTCCTTATAACTCGTTTTTACCCACACGTCAATCGATCTACCTCATTAGTTGTGTCTCTCCCTTCCTTCGACAAACAACAATTGATCTACCGATCTAGTTAGGTTTGCTTACCAAACACATGGTTCCCCTTCATCATCCATGGACGCGTCCCGACAGATCTATCACGCACAGGCACACACAGAAACACATCCCCACTCTTATTGATAACATTGCAGTTCCACCCTCAGTTTGTCTAGTAGGCCTCTCCCACCATCTTCGAGAAGCAAATCCATCACCCATCCAGCACTCTACCCCTCTCCCTCCCTCTCTCTCTCCTCTCTCTCTCCCATCATATTTCCCGTCCTTCATTTATGTATGGATGTCGACCGATCTCCCTCAAGACATAGCTGGGTCTCTCCTTCTCAACACATATACGAGTCGTTCTACCTCTATAGTTAGGCCTCTGCCTACCCCTCCCACCACCCCCTCCCCCCCACACACATCGGTACATCAAGCGCTCTAGTCATGTCTTCCTGCCACACACAAACTTGACGTGCGCCCTCTAACGTTCCGGTAGGCCAGTCGCCCTATATCTTTGACTTGTACACACACACAATTTCGATGGCTCTCATCATCGATCTCGCACCCACCCACTTGATCCTCTCTTCGACTCTATCGATAGCTATGACCCCTCCCTCTCTTCTCATAGATTGCCCGACCCTCTATGTATGATATGGATAGGCCTCCATTTCACACACATTGCATGCAAAATTTTGTTGGAGATGTCATCGACACATATTCCCACAAATAATTCACGAAATCAACCCCCCACCCCACCCCCACCCCAAAAAAACACTCACGAACGCGGTTTGTATCTCTCTCACACACCCACGTAGATGGGGGACGTGCACGAAGAGAAGAGGTGCATGCACGGCGCACGTACTCCCGTCTCTTTCCCAACCACACCCACGTGGGTACATGGTGAAGCTCATTTCTGTACGAAAAAGGCAGCCGACATGGTAATTTGGCACGTGTACTGGTTGTCCACTTGGTGGAGGGAGGATCGTCTACCACGGGTGAACAAACAAATTGCGACTTCACGTGTTATGTTAAAAAAAGAGGCAAACCATGTGGGGCCTACCTTAGAGGCAAGGCTCTACACACTGGAGTACTTTTGATGTGTCCCGTCAACTCACAGAACGAGGAGAAGCTTGCTTAGTACGCCGTCTCCCCCGCCCACGGGCGCGTCGGCTCGCAGGATGAGGTGAAGCTTGCTTACTACGCCTTACGCCCGCTCCCTCGCCCATGCGCGCGGTGGCTCGCAAGACGAGGAGAAAAATTTTCTACTCCCTCCGTTTACTCCTCGTCCCTACTACCTTGGTTATAGAGATTATATCATATTGTTTGGAATATATATGTCCTTTAGTAGATTTCAATATGAACTACTAGTACATACTCCAAACACTGATGTATATAGACGTATTTTAGAGTGTAGATTCACTCATTTTGCTCCGTATGTAGCACTCTCCCTCACCCCTCGACCCTCGCCCACGTGGTGGACATGCAGCAATTCATTCGGTCTCATATAGCCAGAACGATATATACTGCACTACCATTATTGCTCGACTTCCCGAAGAGGCGAAGAGCCAATCGCAAGGTTAATATTTTGGAGATGACAAGTGCAAGGTTATAGGAGAATGAGTAGTAGGTGTTGCGTCATTTATAAATAAAGTTTTTTTTTCTTCAGTGGCACGTACGCAATATGATAGGTTCATATGGAGAGAAAAGGAAACCGCTCCACTATATACATAGTCAGGACGGGCCAGCCTACACGGTTGCTGGCTGGGGTTGCTCTCTTCACACTCTCTCGCACAAAATGACTGTGGCCACATCTCTAACATCCCGGCGGATCACGTCCGCTTGGGGAAGGGTTGGATGCTTAGTGTAGATGCGGTGGCCGTCGCCGACGGCAAAAACCCAATGTCGGCACGTCCCGATCAGGGGTCCCCGCCGTTCTCTCTCACAAAGCCGGTGAGGTTGCCTTTGTCCCTTGCTCACTGCCGCGACGTGGGCAGTTGCCGCATCCCGCCGCCCTCCTCAAGGTTGAGCTACATCCCTCAGGTACAACTCCCTTTATAGCCAGCTTGCACCACTGCTCCAGCTGCCCACATCACTCCCTGTGGATATTTCTCTACTTCTTTGCCCCACACATACCTCTACTAGCTTCTACGTACTGTATTTGTGATGAGTTTATGTTTCATCAACTATTCCCAGTAATCTTATTCTAATCACGCTTGTTCAATTTCATTGCCACATGGATGCTCATCTCGATTTTGGTGAAACTGCACAAAATGATCCAATGGTCAAAAGGTTGCAAACTTCATTTATTAGGAAGCTCGAACGTTGCCAGCAAATTGAAGCCTGGTCAGGGTTCACGGTTCAAGGGCTAGGGACTGCATGGATCATTTTTTTCTTTAGCTGCCTCTATTCCAAAATAAGTGTCAACTTTAGTAGTAGTACAACTTTGTACTAAAGTTTGCACAAAGTTGAGAAACTTATTTTGGAACGGAGGGAGTACATATTTGCTATGATCTGTCAATCATTCAGATGCAATAGCATGCATGTTAGTCTCCTTTGTATTTGATGAAATGTTGCAACGGGCAACCTTGGACGCAAGATACATGTAACATAAGCTGGAAGCTTCATAGCATTGTACAAATTTATCTCGCTGATAAATTACAGTACGTACTATACTAGTACTTCCTCCGTTCCTAAATATAAGTCTTTGTAGAGATTTCACCATGAACCACATGCGGATGTATATAGATGCATTTTAAGTGTAGATTCATTCATTTTGTTCCGTATGTAGTGGAATCTCTACAAAGACTTATATCTACTAGTAATAGCTAGCCCCCACTACTAGGAATTCTCTATCCTCTCCTTGAGCCACGTCATCAAAATTGATGTAGCCGTTAGATGAAGTAAATCAGTACATTATAGCCGTCTGATCTTGATGTTGAGAGGCTCCGCACTAAGCCACATGCAAGCATGCAGAAATACCGTGCCACATGCATGTGAGTGGGTTTTAAATCACATCAACATATCTGCATGCAAGCATGCAAGCATGCACCAGTAGCATGCATGTAAGTGAGCTTTTAAGTCCCATTAACATGTCAAAAAGAAAAATATAATCCCATTATGCAGTAGGAGTTGGCTGATTTTTTTCCTTACGTGGGATGATCTAAATGATGATGGGAGTTTATTTAGTTTGGCTACCACATTTGTCATACGGTTATAGAGTTTTTTGTTCTATGAAATCGATAATTTTGCGCAGAGAGATATACCGCTGTTCCGCGCCAACGCGCGGGGACTCATCTAGTAATATTTAGAAACGGAGGGAGTACTATGTAAAGAGTTAGGTGTCGCATGGTGATAGTGTGAGGTGGGCCATGTAATCACTGAGCCTGCGTGTTTTCACTGCTCTTGCACGCCTCCGCTGTAAGAATGGAGAAAATTGTAATCTAGTAGTAGTATACCTCCTTTCGCCGAAAGTGTGGGACATCCAGCAGTCCTACCACCTCAGTAATAAAGATCAATGAGCCGTCAAATCACATATACCCAGCAGTAAGTTGGATGGACGAAGCAACCATCACTCTTGCGCCAGTGAGAGGTCGCGTCCGCTCTGCCCAGGCATGAATGCGGCACCGATTCTTTGGAGCGGCGCTGACCGTTTCGGGCGAGAAGCGCGCGCGGGTGATGGAGGGGCTTTGGGTGGGCCAGGCTGGTCAGGAGCGGGCGTGGCAGCTGTCCGCATGTCCCTACCGGACACGCCCGGAAACGAGAGGATGCACCGACTCTCGCGGCTAAAATCGTACACTACACAACATCTCTCTGTAGGAGTAGGTCGATCTGTCGCTCTCTCTAACACACACATGGTGTTAAACACACAGACACACACACACACACACACGCACACGCACGCACCTTGGTCCTGTTGCACCTTCTAACGTGACTTATTACACCTAGACGGAGGGAGTAGTAAGTATACGAGATACGGTGGCACACTGACTTAAGTCGAATACAAGTGCCCAAAATTTGTGTGCATGTTATAATAAGGATTCACTTAAAATAGTACGTGAGCGAACAGAGGGATCAATTGGACACTGTTCCCGAGCAGTAGCGAGATGTGTGAGGTAAGATACACCGCTGGCGCTTTTAATTTTTCTTATTAATTTGTTTGTTTCATCCTCTGACTGGTGGGACCCAACGTACTACGTAGAGAGAGGTAAGGTGACTAAGGATGCATTATTTCTGCACCACTGTGGATAGTCTTACCACCAAAGCCACATGACACGATTATGATTGAAATCCCAATGACTCCCACACACACACAAAAAACACGGCATGCTTGTCACACGAATGCAGGAATGTATAAAAGGTTATTTCCCTCTCATTGAACATAACGGGAGGGTTGTGTAGCTGGTTAGCCTGTTCGCTCATCAAACTTGAGGTCCCGGGTTCGATAACTACACTTGAGCATAATTTGTGCCAGGAGGATTCTTTGACTGGTCAAAATGTTTTCTAGGGTTTGCACGCTTCACACTCTCTCTCCAGTATATATATACACGTTGGAGCCTCAACGCTTGTAGTTGCTCTCTTCACACTCTCTCGCCCTCTCCCGTTGGAGCCTCAGCGCTTTTAGTTGCTATCTTCACACTCTGTCGCCCTCTCCAGATCTAAACAAGACTTCGTTGGCCTCTCTCTCCCCTCACTGCTGCTCAAAGAGTCGGCAGGATCAGTCCGCCGGGAAGGGAAGGAGGCTTAACGCTGTCGCCGTCAGCGAGGGACTACCGGCGCAGCTGTTCACTTTCCACCCAGTGGCGGTGCGGGAGGGCCTCCGACCCCTTCTTCTTCATCGTCGTCCCTTCGCCCATCGAACCACGCCCCAAGAACCTTAAGGTATAATTTACTTACTCCACATGCATTGCTCTAGCTGCATGTATACCATGAATCTAGGACGTGGTTCAAAGAGGAAAGGAGTGGGGGGAAGTAGTGGGAAAAGTTGTATATATCATGAATCTAGGACGTGGTTCAAAGAGGAAATGAAGGGGGAAAGTTGTATAGCATTAATCTAGGACGTGGTTCAAAGAGGAAAGGAATGGGGGAAAGTAGTGGGGAAAGTTGTATTGCATAAATCTAGGACGTGGTTCAAAGAGGAAAGGAAGGGGCGAAAGTACTAGTTCAAAAAGGAAAGGAAGGGACAAGGCTGTAGAGTTTGAGCAGGACCAGATTTGCTGCGCTCACATAGGGAAAGGCGTCTAAGGATAACAAAACTGGGACCAACACAAATATGCTCCTTGGTTGTTTGTTCTTTGTTGCAACAGACTGTGCATGACCATGGTACATCGGTAGATGCACATGGTGCTGGTGCGTCCACTGTCCCGTGCAACTCATTAGTTGTTGTTAATCTAAGGCCCTATTTGGTTAAAAACTCCCTAGTCCCTACCTGCTGGGTTCCAGGGACTAAACATGGACTAGAGGTTATTAAATGACATGCTAAAAGACCATGTTACCCCTAGTAATGAACTAATAGAGACAAGGTGCGATGCGTGGCAGGGGCAACTATTGGAAAAAGTCCCAAAAAGACTCCCTCGGGGTCTTCTTTCTTTAGTCCCAAATGCCCACTTTTAGTCCCTAAAAGTCCCACCTCTTTGGTTTAGATGGGACTGACATTGAGTTTTTTAGTCCCTACACCAAAATGTCCCTGTAAACAAACACCCTCTAATAATGCCGCTGGAAAATTGATGCAATGCCACAGTTAAAAGCAAATTACATGTTTAACGAATTTTACTGTTAATATAATATCTATGTTAATATTAATCAATGCCACCGTTTGAGAAATGCTACTGTCTTGCTTTCTTTCCCATTTAGATAAGGTAGATGCTTCTTTTTGTTGGCTTCTGTGTCATCCACCGTTATTGACCACTAATTGTTTCCATTGCACCTCTGTGTAAACAGGGTTATCTGCTTCACCTCGTTGCCATTGTGAACTTTTGTTGCACTACACAAAACACTTTTGTTTTAAGAGTGTTTTGTGCAGTTCAACCAAAATATCACACCGACAACGTTGCTTGATTGCTTGATCTTAGTGGAACTGCACAAGAGGAGATCTTACTTCCTATCCGTTAAGGCGAATTTGGTTCAGATCTTCTTCTTGTGAGTTGTTTGAATTCCACATCATGAGAGGTCAGCACTAGCCTTCTTTCACATGATTCTGCAGTGTGCATTTATATGTTGTGCTACTTGTACGATAATGTTGCTTGATTTTAGTGAACTGCACAAATGGAGACAAGACTTGCAATCTGTATATGCACTGTAATATCCCATTGAGGTAAGATAAGGATATTTCACAACTGTTGGCCTGTATTTTGCCACTTTCATCAGAAAATTAAGTTTAGTAATATACTTGTGCTCCCTAATTGACATGCCAAATCTTACATTGAAGGCGAAGCTTGTTTGTTATTGAACCAAGTGATGAAGGGGAAGAACAAGGGTAAGAAAAACAAATATCAACTCCCGGTGCTGTAATGAAGCACTGGAACTGTGATGACACAAGTAATGATATAGTTTTGCATTTTAATTTATTGCTATGGCTGGAACAAGCAATTGTTTTGCCACTGATTTGATGCCACTCTTAATGTAATATGTAATTATCTCTACTTGTGCAAACAGGGATCTTCTTTGAAGATACCATATATTTTAGTGGAACTGCACAAGAAGATGTTGGAAACATTAAACTAATCGAGGAGTATATAGTAAGCATGGCCACCACCGTAGATAGCAACAGATGGTTCCGGAGAATTGCTTCATCTGTATGCTCTACACAATAAGCCTCCTGACAAAGGTTGGTACTCGCCCACTGATTTCATCCATATGATTGAGCTTTGTCATCTCTATTGGTGTTGTGCTACTGTTTAGATACTGTCATGAAAAAGTGGTATTGTCCTTGAGAAGTGCTTCATATGTGTTGTTTTAAATATTTCATTTCCTTTTTTTCGAGCAAACAGTGATGCTAGCATTTAGTAGTCCTCTTGTCTTTGCACAACAGGATCATCTTCCTCTAAAGAACAATATGGAGTACGTGAAGTGACTAGTTCCGATTATGCCAGGATGAAGAAGCCCTGTCTATCTTATCATCAAAAGGAGCAGTTGAAGGATGGTTACATTACTCCCCACAAGACCAAACTAACTTCAGCTCAGAAGGACTGACAAAATCTCCATTTTTTTGCTGTGATGCGCGAGTACAATGTTGTTCTAGGATTCTTTCTGGTGAGTTCCATTTTCCTAAAAGTGTGCTCTACATGGACCACGTATGTGCCTGTTGAAACTATCAATTCATAGTATAGTTTTCTCTATACTAATCACTTTTTTGTATTTGTGCAAACAGGGGTGCTCAGCTTGATTTCAATGGGAACTATACAAAATGTTCATGAATACATCGAATCATTCATTTCCACCACAAGAAAGGAGGTGCCGATAAGTTCAAGACGTTGCAACATATAAGGGCGAAATCATACAAGCTACGCGCGAATTTGGTTGATTTTGGTGGAACTGCACAAAAAGAACAGCTGGTTTATTTAGCACGAGGTGCCATGTCAATGTCCGAAATGATGGCAAACCTTGCCCATTCCACAATCGTAGGCATTTGATATTTTGGAATGGGACAACCTTGTCAAATTTTGCTCATTGATTTTAGCAAGACATGCGTTTGATATTTTCGAATGGGACGCCCTTTGCTGTCAGCAGCGTCGATCAATTTTTTCTTTATTCTTTAGTTGTGAAGTAAATATTGCCTCTGACATGTGAGTCGCTGAGATGCATAATCATCGATTGTTTTGAACGTTCTCTATGAATTGCCAGGCCTGTGTGTTTGATTGCAATGTAGATAAACGCTAAAAGGCTGCTCAAACTCTTTGTACTCCTTCTGTTCCTTTTTACTTCGCACGTTGTGAAAGTGCATACTTTTTTGTATAAGATTGGTCAAAGTAGAGATACTTTGACTGCAGACAAAACTTGTATGCAGACTAGAAAGGACCAGAGGGAGTACATGTGAAACTGCTGCAAACAAGGTGATCACCCTGGGAATAATGCTAGTATGTATTGTTTTGCATGTTCATCCAATGCCAGTGATACAGGAATTCAAACTAATCGAAATAAATTCATTCATACATGGTCGGATTTCATATAAACATGCCAGATTTCATTACATTTCATACATTCTTCAACTAAAAAGGGGTGCGGTGGAGGTATAATTAATTAACTGAAGCTACCCACCTGTGTCCCGCTGAGCCGAACAGAAGCTTCAGTGACTTAACTGTAGGTGCAGTTGCGTAACTGACATGTGGCATGTTGGGCCCACGTGTCAGTCAGCCAACTGCACCAGCAGTTAAGTAGAAGCAGCGTTATTCTCCAGCAGAACTCCCTGACTCCACGTCGCCGCCAAGAAGCTAACCGGCCATCAATGGTCAACCCGCCTAGCTCGGCTTCAACAGGAGGGTAGCCGCAGTGGCCTTACTTGGACCCGAGCGGCGGCGACCTGCCGTGTTCTACTCTTCCTCGTTTTTTGTGTGGCGTGGCCTCGTTGGCAGCGGGGCGGGGCCTCGGCGGAGCCGGCGATGTCCTCTGTCTCGTTGCCGGCGGGCGGCGCCTCGGCGGAGCGGTGGAAATCCTCCCCCCCCCCCCCGCGTTGCCGGCAGGGTGGGGGCTCGGCTGAGCCGGCAATGTCCTCTGCCTCGTTGTTGGCCGGGCGGGGCCTCGGCGGAGCAGGCGGTGTCCTCTGCCTCGTTGTTGGCGCCATAGGGCCTCGGCGGAGCAGGGCCTCGTCGAAGCCAGCGGAGCGGGGACTCATCGGAGCCGGCATTGTCCTCTGCCTCGTCCTCGGTCTCGCCAAACAGCGCCTCGCCCGCTTCATCGCCCTCTTTGCTAGCCTCTTTGTAGGCGGCCGCAGCCTCCGCCACATGCATGTGGTACCGCCAGCGCTCGAGGCGGCCCTTGCGGGCGGAGCGGTACGAGTCGAGCAGCGCCTCCTGCTCCACCCGCTCCGCGGTGATCTGCTCCTCCGCCAGCAGGTGCTCCTGGAGGAGATGGTGGTTGTAGGCGGCATGGGCCTGCGCCTCCCGGAACTGCTCCTGACGCATCTGCCTCACACTGTCCATATATTGGGCATGGGCCTCGCCGATGGTCATGGTGCAATGCACCGGCGAGGATGGCGCGGAGGAGGGGGTTGGCGCCGGATCGTCGACTACCATGTTTTCCATTGGGACGTCGTCGTCCTCCGGCTGCCTGCTGGCCAGCCGGTCGTCAGCAATGGCTGCCATCTCCTTGTGGTCCGTCGTCCGCCCGTCCCGAAGAGCGCTGGAGTGCGAGGAAGCCATGGTGGGTAGTAGTGGTGTGGACAGGAGAAAGGGAACGGATGCGGATGACTGCGGCTATGGCCGGCGCATCAGTTTATATAGCAATGGTGGGCGGGCGGAGGGACGGACGTGTGGCGCCGGAGTAGCCGCCTCAGCAACCCCGTATCATTAATGTGGGCGGCAGATGGACGGACGGATGGCACTTGTGTCGTTTGAAGGCGGAGCAATCGCCTGCACCAGGAAGCGGGGCGGGCGGCGCTGACTGTTTCGGGCGAAAAGCGCGTGCGGGCGAGGAGATGACTTTATTTGGAGAGGATGACAATGGGGACCCACCAGGTCCATAGCCTCACGTACGCAAGTGCCTCCTTATTATATATATACATACATATATATATATATAACTATACTCCCTCCGTCTAGGTGAATAAGTCGTATTAGAAGGTGCATCACGACCTAGGTGCAAGCAGATTGGTGGAAAAGAAGAATATTTCTCTCTTCTAAACACAACATTTAATCACAGCAGTTAAGAGGATGCCTTATTAGCTACCCATGCAGGCCATCGTAATTCATAGCATGCAAAGCGCTTTTATTTCTTGCCTAATAACCGCATGGACGTGCTGCATGCATTGGTCCTTGCCCGAGCAAAAAAAGGGAGGAAAGGGGTTTCCACGGGAGACAACGAGGCAGAGGTGGAAGTGCTCGCTGGAGTAATTTATTTTGCTTCCCCCTGGTTTCTTGACATCACGGTCCCACACCATTGTCAACCTATGTAGTAGTCAATAAACGAGAGAATTGCACAAGAAGCGGCCGACAGCTGGGACTAAGCAGCTCGAGCAGTATTTGTGTTTTTGAGGTGTGAGCACTGCAGAGTTTTTCGATGTTTAGCCCAGATATTAATTTTTCCCCTCTGAACAACAACGAAAACATCGCTGCAGGTATTAACTGGGCGGGCTGTGGCCCGTCTAGCCCAGGCCAGATATCCAGCCCAGATATTAATTTTTTTCAAGCTGAAAATGGCTAGCCCAGCTATACTTTTTTTAGGAATACCCAGGCAAGGTCAAGTTGTTATTCTCCGCCCCGCTGGGCTGCAAATCTTTCCTAGGAGGGATGCATTAGGCTTAACAAGAAAATGGGCTTTAAGAAATAATAAATGGGATGTAATTATAAAAACTGGGCAGTAACTATAAAAAAATGCACCAAACACGTGATTACTTTATAAAATATTATTTTTGGATATTGAAAATTTTAATTTCATTAATTGTTACGAGCGCAATGTTTCATTGGATTTTTATGTAATATAAATTTATATTGAAATTGTATTTAATCTGACTAGAAATTTCGGGATAAAAATATTTTGGATCCCATCAAAATGTGGGAAATTTTATTGAATTCTGTTTTGAACGGTTGGTTGAAATGGGCTATAAGTTCTCTGCCACACACTTTTGGCCTTACTAAGTTGACGCGTCCCCTAAAAAAACAGAGTTGACGCATATGCAAGGCTTTGTCAACTTATAGTCAACACACGGTTCTAGCAACAGTGGCCGTTGGATGTCCATCCAACGGATGCCGTGCTTCTTCTTCAATCTCGGATATTCTAGCTTCACCCACCTGAAAAATGATTCCTCCCCCTGACATCT
Organism: Triticum urartu; assembly: GCF_056163025.1. Lineage (NCBI taxonomy): Eukaryota > Viridiplantae > Streptophyta > Magnoliopsida > Poales > Poaceae > Triticum > Triticum urartu. The sequence continues at coordinate 92,211,397 of NC_141879.1, forward strand.
GGGGCGCACTGTTTTGGAAGCTGACCTGTGGGCCTACTAAGTTGACGTACCAAGGGCTTTGTCAACTTAGTCAATATAAACGATTCTAGCTGCAGTGAACGTACGATGTCCATCCAACGGCCGTAGTGCTTCTTCAACCTTTGGTCTTCTTGCTCCAGCCGCCCAAAGCAGCACCGGTCGTGCCGCCTGCTCCTGCCTCCCGTGGCCGGCTATGCTGCCACGGAGGCCTCACCGCCCCCTACTATTCCCACCGTTGGCCAGGCCCTGCGGCGACGGCAGCCTCACACCGCAGCCGAACGAGTGAACCCTCATACTCCTCTCCGCGTGGGCATCCACTGCCACGTCTTCACCGGCTTCGCGTCGTCCCCTTCCTAGGCCTTGCCGTCGTCCACCGCCCTGGTGCTCTCGGCGCGGCGTGGTCAACATGGTCAAGGAACGACTTCCATCGGACGTGGACTGTACATGGAGAGGCTGACAGCTGGGTCCAGGGCGGCAGCAAGGAAGTGCCTCCTTATTACGTGGAAAATAATGATTCCTCCACCTGACAGCAGGGACCCACCTGATGGGCCACTAGTATTTTGTGAAAAAATCGTTTCCCCCTGACAACTGGGACCCACCGGATGGGCCACCGTATTTCGCGAAAAAATCGTTCCCCCCACTGTCAACTCGGACCCACCAGAAGTGCCTCCTTATTACGCACAAAAAATGAATACTCCCCTGGCTAGCTGGGACCCACCTTGCTGGGAGGCTGACTTGTGGGCCTACTAAGTTGACGGGGACGAAGGGCTTTGTCAACTTAGTCAATATGAACGATTCTAGCTCCAGTGACCGTACGATGTCCATCCAACGGCCGCAGTGCTTCTTCAACCTCTGGTCTTCTTGCTCCAGATGCCCAAAGCAGCGCCGGTCGTGTCGCATGCTCCTGCCTCCCGTGGCCGGCTGTGCTGCCACAGAGGCCTCACCGCCCCCTACTATTCCCACCGCTGGCCAGGCCCTGCGGCGACGGCAGCCTCACACCGCAACTGAACCAGTGAACCCTCGTAGTCCTCTCCGCGCGGGCTTCCACTGCCGCGTCGTCCCCTTCCTAGGCCTCACCGTCGTCCACCGCCGTGGTGCTCTCCGCGCCGCGTGGTCAACGTGGTCAAGGAACGACTTCCATCGGAAGAGTACTATACGTGGAGAGGCTGACAGCTGGGTCCACGGCCACAGCCTAGTTTTTTTGTGATTTGCCAAGTAAGTCACTTTGTCAGGCCTGTTGGGCTGCAAATCTTTCAAGACGAGGAGAGCTTTCATTCGGCTGGCCGAGAAAATGGCCCATCAGTAATGAGAAATGGGTTGTACATTTTTAAAACACATCAAACTGGCAATTAGTTTCAAATATCTTTTTTTTCATTTCAAGATTTTAAATTACATTAATTTTTATGTGTGGAGAATTTGTTGGATTTTATATCGATATACATTTATTTTTAAAATCAGTTTGAATGTGAGTCGAAATTTCGGGATTAAAAACAGTTCGGACCGCACCGGAATATGCAAAATTTCATATAATTTTTTAACCGTTGCCACAATATGGGTTGTAATGCTAACAAAAAGAATATGGGCTCCAAAAAAATCTTAAGAATTAGCAAATGGGCTGTAAATTATTAGAAATAATGGCAGACGGGATGTATGATGTTTTCCACAGATTTGAGGCTTTCCTAAAAAAAGGTTGACGCACAAGCACTGACTGTTGGATGTCTATCCAACGGCCGTCGTGCTTCTTCAATCTCTGCTCTTCCTAATCCAGCCGCTCAAACAAGCGCCGGTGGGACTGCCTGCTCCCTCCTCCTCGTGGCCAGCTGTGCTGCCACGCAGGCCTCACCGCCTGACCGTACTCCCATCGCTGGCCTAGTCATCCCTCTACTCACCCACACCTGCTGTTATTCTCCGGCGACGGCAGACGAACCAGTAAACCCTCGTACAGTCGTACTCCCCTCCGCGTGGGAAACAACTGCCGAGTCTTCCCTGCCTCCGTGTCGTCCCCTTCCTAGGCCTTGCCGTTGTCCACCGCCCTGGTGCTCTCGGCGCGGCGTGGTCAACGTGGTCAAGGAACGACTTTCATCGGATGTGGACTGTACGTGGAGAGGCTGACAGCTGGGTCCACGACCACAGCAAGGAAGTGCCTCCTTATGACGCGGAAAATAATGATTCCTCCACCTGACAGCTGGGACCCACCGGACGAACCACTGTATTTCGCGAAAAAAATGTTTCCCCTGACTGCTGGGACCAACCAGCTACATCTTCGCACGCAAGGAAGTGCGTCCGGGCAAAAAAACGATTCGCCCCCTGACTGCTCGGACCCACCAGCTACATCTTCACAGGCAAGGAAGTGTCTGACAGTCGGGACCCACCTGGTCGAAGCGTACGTAGCGTTTTCATTCTGGTCGCGAATGTGTACGTACATACTGGTTGATGTAGAGGCGTGCACGTGTCGTAGTAGAGGCATGCACGTGTCGTAGTAGAGGCGCGCACGTAGCATGTACACGTACGTACAGCGGCCAGGGTGCAAGAAAGAAAATACGGCCACGTATGTGTACATACGGACGGGGTCTCGAACGCCTACTCACGCATACGTACGGCCAGGGCTCGTGTACATGGCTGGGTCGGAAGGGGAAACAGCCTCGTCGTCGTGTTCATGGGGAGGCAACGGAATGCGTCGTGTTCATGGGGAGGCAACGGAACGCATGGGAGCCAACCGGCTGGGTCGGAACGGAATGCGTGGTCGTGTTCATCAGGAGGGCTTGGACGGAGCAGGCAATGGAAACGAGGCCTGGCGTACCGCAAAACGGAGGAAACGGCCTTGTGTTCGACCGGCCACGTTCGAAACGGGATCCTATTCATCGGGAGGGGTCTGGCGTACCGCAAAACGGAAAAAACGGACCTCCTACGGTCGAAATGGGGGTCCTGTTGATCAGGAGGGGTGTGGCGTACCGCAAAACGGAGGAAACAGACTTGTGTTGGAGCACTACGGTCGAAACGAGGGTCCTGTTCATCGGGAGGGGTGTGGCGCACCGCAAAATGGGACTCCACGGGATACTGTTCATCTCCACCGTCAACCCCCTCCAGCCTCCACGAGCTACTGTTCATCCACCGTCGACCTCCTCCAGCCTCCACCTGTGATTGTTCATCCACGGGCTCCTGTTCATCTAGCCTCCACCGCGCACTACTCCACCGGCTACTGTTCAACCAGCCCTCTCCACGGGCTCCTGTTCAACCACCCCTCCACGGGCTACTGTTCATCCTGCCCTCCACCGTCTACTGTTCATCCAGCCCTCCACGGGGTGGTCTTGTTCATCCAGCCCTCCACGGGGTCCTGTTCATCCAGCCCCAACCGGCTCGATCGATCGGGGTCCTGTTCATCCAGAGGCAACACCACAGGGTCCTGTTCATCCACCCCCACCGGGAACTGTTCATCCAACCCCCCCCCCCTGCAATGCTCACTGTTCATCCAGAGGCAGCATCGATCGGCTTCAGTTAGCAGCAGTAGCGAAGGAATCGCTCGATCTCGATCGAGTTCAGTTAATAGCCATCGATCGATCGCTCGGGTTCAGTAACGCATAGCCTGCAGTGCAATCGCCCGGGTTCAGTTGAGCCCAACACCTCGCTTGGGTTCAGTTAGAGCCAACGCCTCGCACACACGCGCGTACGTGTACGAGAGAAGCACGCATCGCTCGGCCCCCGACCTCCCACCATAACCAGGAACTCCCCGAAATTTTCCTCGCCCTCGCTTCTACCACAGTTTTTTCCGTCATGGACGGCCCAAAGAATGTCATGCAGCTGCGTCTCTGGCCCGCCCAGGACGAAAAGCCCATTTTCTGTCATGATTATTTGTCATAGAAGTAGGAGCCCACCACATCTATGATGATACCGGGTATTGTCACAATTATCGTCATAGAAGTGTCATATGTATGACAGAAAAAAATTCGTTCGGCCCAAAATGTCACGGATGTGTCTTTTTTTGTAGTGAAGGAAGACAATCAATAAATAAATCATGCTCCGACTTCATCACATAACGGTTCACCATACGTGCATGCTACAGGAATCACAAACTTTAACACAAGTATCTCTCAAATTCACAATTACTCAACTAGCATGACTCTAATATCACCATTTTCATATCTCAAAACAATTATCAAGCATCAAACTTCTCATAGTATTCAATGCACTCTATATGAAAGTTTTTATTATATCCCTCTTGGATGCCCATCATATTAGGACTAATTTCATAACCAAAGCAAATTACCATGCTGTTCTAAAGACTCTAAAAATAATATAAGTGAAGCATGAGAGATCAATTATTTCTTCAAAATAAAACCACCACTGTGCTCTGAAAAGATATAAGTGAAGCATTAAAGCAAATGACAAACTACTCCGAAAGATATAAATGAAGATCAATGAGTAGTCGAATAATTATGCAACCATGTGAAGACTCTCTAACATTTAATAATTTCAGATCTTGGTATTTTATTCAAACAGCAGGCAAAACATAAGAAAATAAAATGACGCTCCAAGCAAAACACATATCATGTGGTGAATAAAAATATAGCTCCAAGCAAAGTTACCGATGAACGAAGACGAAAGAGGGGATGCCTTCCGGGGCATCCCCAAGCTTAGGATTTTGGTTGTCCTTGAATATTACCTTGGGGTGCCTTGGGAATCCCCAAGCTTAGTCTCTTGCCACTCCTTGTTCCATAGTCCATCGAATCTTTACCCAAAACTTGAAAACTTCACAACACAAAACTTAAGAGAAAACTCATGAGCTCCGTTAGCGAAATAAAACAAAACACCACTTCAAGGTACTGTAATGAACTCATTCTTTATTTACGTTGGTGTTAAAACTATTGTATTCCAACTTCTCTATGGTTTATAAACTCTTTTACTAGCCATAGATTCATCAAAATAAGCAAACAACACACGAAAAACAGAATCTGTCAAAAACAGAACAGTCTGTAGTAATCTGTAACTAACGCAAACTTCTGGAACTCATAAAATTCTCAAATAAATTTCTGGACGTGAGGAATTTATATATTAATCATCTTAAAAAACAATTAACTAAATATCACTCTCCAATAAAAAATGGCAGTAATTCTCGTGAGCGCTAAAGTTTCTGTTTTTTACAGCAAGATCAACAAGACTTTCCCCAAGTCTTCCCAACGGTTCTACTTGGCACAAACACTAATTAAAACATAAAAACTCAATAATAACAGAGGCTAGATAAATTATTTATTTCTAAACAGGAGCAAAAAGCAAAGAACAAAAATAAAATTGGGTTGCCTCCCAACAAGCGCTATCGTTTAACGCCCCTAGCTAGGCATGATGATTTCAATGATGCTCACATAAAGGATAAGAATTGAAACATAATGAGAGCATCATGAAGAATATGAATAGCACATTTAAGTCTAACCCACTTCCTATGCATAGGGATTTTGTGAGAAAACAACTTATGTAAACAAGAATCAACTTGCATAGGAAGGTAAAACAAGTATAACTTCAAAACTTTAAGCACATAGAGAGGAAACTTGATATTATTGCAATTCCTACAAGCATATATTCCCCTCTCATAATAATTTTTCAGTAGAATCATGAATGAATTCAACAATATAACCAGCACCTAAAGCATTATTTTCATGATGCATAAGCATAGAATTTTTATTACTCTCCACATAAGCAAAATTCTTCTCACTCGGAATAGTGGGAGTATCATAAGAGACTCGAATACTATAAATTGTTTCCACATTAAAGGAGTAATGTTCAGAAAAGGGGTAATCATAATCATGACAAGTTTTATAAATATAATCACTACTTTTTATAGCATAAGTATCATCACAATAATCATCATAGGTAGGAGGCATGTTATCATCATTATAAATTTGCATATCACAACTTGGGAGACTAAAAATATCATCTTCATTACACGTAGCATCCCCAAGCTTGGGACAAACATTGATTGCAGCAAATATATTCTCAAAAACATCATCTTCATCAAACATAGCATCCCCAAGCTTGGGCCTTTTCATATCATCAGCATAATCACTCTCATCATGGATAGTATGGATAGCACCAATAGTATAGCAATTATCATATTCTTCCAAGCAAGTGCCAAAAAGATTTTAAAGGTCATAAGATGTATCATTATCTTCCACAATTATATTTTCATGTGGCACAATAGTAATAGGAGCAGCATTATTTTGGAGAGATATATTTTTACCTCTCTTCCTTTTTCTTTTCTACTTCTTCACCACATCATGTGTGGGTTCAATCCTCTTTTTGGAGCTCCTTATTAATGAGATTGGTTGAATAGGAGGCTCCTCCTCGTTACCTGATTCATCATAAGAAATAATAGGATGATATTGGAAGTCTCTTCCCTTTCATTAGTATTCTCTTCATCTTCTATTTGTTTTCTTTTCTTTATGTAATTGGCAATATAAGGATTTTCAATACAATTCACTGCACAATACATATAAATTTCCTCTAGATCAAAACCAAGAAGTTTATAACGGGCAAATTATGGAAGATGTTTAGTTATACGTTTCATTTCTTCATAGCCCATAAGCAAACTAAGTTCATTATAATGTGCAAGGGAAATCAAGTCATCACAATTTTTGGACACGATTAGATCATGAAACAATTTGCATCGGATAGCTAAATGACCCTGTTCATTGCAAAGTATACAAGTACGGCCAAGAAAATTTAAATCTTTAGCCCAATCATCTAGCCTTTCTTGCAACAATTTAGCTTCTAAGTACTTATGCCTCTTGCAATATCTATCTTCCCTATTTGGTGTGTACTTACAAACCCAATGCACTCCACAAAAATTGACATGTTTATAGGAGACATTTTCATCATAACTAGTGCAATCATCATTAGTACCATGGATATTCAAGGAGTTCATACTAACAAAATTGCAATCGTGCTCATCATTCAAATATTTAGTGCCAAACATTTTAATGCATTCTTCTTTGGCACAATTTGTTGGGGAACGTAGTAATTTCAAAAAATTCCTACGCATACGCAAGATCATGGTGATGCATAGCAACGAGAGGGGAGAGTGTGATCTACGTACCCTTGTAGACCAACAGCGGAAGCGTTAGCACAACGCGGTTGATGTAGTCGTACGTCTTCACGGCCCGACCGATCAAGCACCAAAACTACGGCACCTTCGAGTTCTAGCACACGTTCAGCTCGATGACGATCCCCGGACTCCGATCCAGCAAAGTGTCGGGGAAGAGTTCCGTTAGCACGACGGCGTGGTGACGATCTTGATGTACTACCGCTGCAGGGCTTCGCCTAAGCACCATTACAATATTATCGAGGATTATGGTGGAAGGGGGCACCGCACACGGCTAAGAATATGATCACGTGGATCAACTTGTGTGTCTAGGGGTGCCCCCTGCCCCAGTATATAAAGGATCAAGGGGAGGAGGTCGGTCGGCCCCTATGGCGCGCCAAGGAGGAGTCCTCCTCCTAGTAGGAGTAGGACTCCTACTAGGAGGGGGAAAGAAGTGGGGATGGAGAAGGAAAGGGGGGCGCCCCCCCCCCTCTCCTAGTCCAATTCGGACCAGGGGGGAGGAGGCGCGCGGCCCACCTTTGGCTGCCCCTCTCTCTCTCCACTAAGGCCCATATGGCCCATTGCTTCTCCCGGGGGGGTTCCGGTAACCCTCCGTCTCTCCGGTTTTCTCCGAAATCACCCGGAACACTTCCGGTGTCCGAATATAGCCGTCCAATATATCAATCTTTATGTCTCGACCATTTCGAGACTCCTCGTCATGTTCGTGATCACATCCGGGACTCCGAACTAACTTCGGTACATCAAAACTCATAAACTCATAATATAACTGTCATCGAAACCTTAAGTGTGCGGACCCTACGGGTTCGAGAACAATGTAGACATGACCGAGACACGTCTCCGGTCAATAACCAATAGCGGAACCTGGATGCTCATATTGGCTCCTACATATTCTACGAAGATCTTTATCGGTCAGACCTCATAACAACATACGTTGTTCCTTTTGTCATTGGTATGTTACTTGCCTGAGATTCGATCGTCGGTATCTTAATACCTAGTTCAATCTCGTTACCGGCAAGTCTCTTTACTCATTTCGTAATACATCATCTCGCAACTAACTCATTAGTTGTAATGCTTGCAAGGCTTATGTGATGTGCATTACCGAGAGGGCCCAGAGATACCTCTCCGACAATCGGAGTGACAAATCCTAATCTCGAAATACGCCAACCCAACATTCATCTTTGGAGACACCTGTAGAGCTCCTTTATAATCACCCAGTTACTTCTGACGTTTGGTAGCACACAAAGTGTTCCTCCGGTAAACGGGAGTTGCATAATCTCATAGTCATAGGAACATGTATAAGTCATGAAGAAAGCAATAGCAACATACTAAACGATCGGGTGCTAAGCTAATGGAATGGGTCATGTCAATCACATCATTCTCCTAATGATGTGATCCCATTAATCAAATGACAACACATGTCTATGGTTAGGAAACATAACCATCTTCGATTAATGAGCTAGTCAAGTAGAGGCATACTAGTGACACTTTGTTTGTCTATGTATTCACACATGTATTATGTTTCCGGTTAATACAGTTCTAGCATGAATAATAAACTTTTATCATGAAATAAGGAAATAAATAATAACTTTATTATTGCCTCTAGGGCATATTTCCTTCAGTCTCCCACTTGCACTAGAGTCAATAATCTAGATTACACAGTAATGATTCTAACACCCATAGAGCTTTGGTGTTGATCATGTTTTGCTCGTGGAAGAGGCTTACTCAACGGGTCTGCAACATTCAGATCCGTATGTATCTTGCAAATCTCTATGTCTCCGACCTGGACTTGATCCCGGATGGAGTTGAAGCATCTCTTGATGTGCTTGGTTCTCTTGTGAAATCTGGATTCCTTTGCCAAGGCAATTGCACCAGTATTATCACAAAAGATTTTCATTGGACCCGATGCACTAGGTATGACACCTAGATCGGATATGAACTCCTTCATCCAGACTCCTTCGTTTGCTGCTTCCGAAGCAGCTATGTACTCCGCTTCACATGTAGATCCCTCCACAACGCTTTGTTTTGAACTGCACCAACTGACAGCTCCACCGTTTAATGTAAACACGTATCCGGTTTGCGATTTAGAATCGTCCGGATCAGTGTCAAAGCTTGCATCAATGTAACCATTTACGATGAGCTCTTTGTCACCTCCATATATGAGAAACATATCCTTAGTCCTTTTCAGGTATTTCAGGATGTTCTTGACCACTGTCCAGTGATCCACTCCTGGATTACTTTGGTACCTCCCTGCTAGACTTATAGCAAGACACACATCAGGTGTGGTACACAGCATTGCATACATGATAGAGCCTATGGCTGAAGCATAGGGAACATCTTTCATTTTCTCTCTATCTTCTGCATTGGTCAGACTTTGAGTCTTACTCAATTTCACACCTTGTAACACAGGCAAGAATCCTTTCTTTGCTTGATCTATTCTGAACTTTTTCAAAACTTTGTCAAGGTATGTGCTTTGTGAAAGTCCAATTAAGCGTCTCGATCTTTCTCTATAGATCTTGATGCCCAATATGTAGGCAGCTTCACCGTGGTCTTTCATCAAAAAACTTTTATTCAAGTATCCCTTTATGCTATTCAGAAATTCTATATCATTTCCGATTAGTAATATGTCATCTACATATAATATCAGAAATGCTACAGAGCTCCCACTCACTTTCTTGTAAATACAGGCTTCTCCAAAAGTCTATACAAAACCAAATGCTTTGATCACACTATCAAAGCGTTTATTCCAACTCCGAGAGGCTTGCACCAGTCCATAAATGGATCACTGGAGCTTGCACATTTTGTTAGCTCCCTTTGGATCGACAAAACCTTCCGGCTGCATCATATACAACTCTTCTTGCAGAAATCCATTTAGGAATGCAGTTTTGACATCCATTTGCCAAATTTCATAATCATAAAATGCAGCAATTGCTAACATGATTCGGACAGACTTAAGCATCGCTACGGGTGAGAAGGTCTCATCGTAGTCAATCCCTTGAACTTGCCGAAAACCTTTTGCGACAAGTCAATCTTTGTAGACAGTAACATTACCGTCAGCGTCAGTCTTCTTCTTGAAGATCCATTTATTCTCAATTGCTTGCCGATCATTGGGCAAGTCAACCAAAGTCCATACTTTGTTCTCATGCATGGATCCCATCTCAGATTTCATGGCTTCAAGCCATTTTGCGGAATCTGGGCTCACCATGGCTTCTTCATAGTTCGTAGGTTCATCATGATCTAGTAGCATGACTTCCAGAACAGGATTACCTTACCACTCTAGCGCGGATCTTACTCTGGTTGATCTACGAGGTTCAGTAGTATCTTGTTCTGAAGTTTCATGATCATTATCATTAGCTTCCTCACTAATTGGTGTAGGTGTCACAGAAACTGGTTTTTGTGATGTACTACTTTGCAATAAGGGAGCAGGTACAGTTACCTCGTCAAGTTCTACTTTCCTCCCACTCACTTCTTTCGAGAGAAACTCCTTCTCTAGAAAGTTTCCAAATTTAGCAACAAAAGTTTTTGCCTTCGGATCTGTGATAGAAGGTGTATCCAATAGTTTCCTTTGGATATCCTATGAAGACACATTTCTCCTATTTGGGTTCGAGCTTATCAGGTTGAAGCTTTTTCACATAAGCATCGCAACCCCAAACTTTCAGAAATGATAACTTTGATTTCTTGCCAAACCATAGTTCATAAGGCGTCGTCTCAACGGATTTTGATGGTGCCCTATTTAACGTGAATGCAACCGTCTAGAGCATATCCCCAAAATGCTAGCGGTAAATCAGTAAGAGACATCATAGATCGCACCATATCTAGTAAAGTACGATTACGACGTTCGGACACACCATTACGATGTGGTGTTCCGGGTGGCGTGAGTTGCGAAACTATTCCACATTGTTTCAAATGTACACCAAACTCATAACTCAAATATTCTCCTCCACGATCAGATCGTAGGAATTTTATTTTCTTGTTACGATGATTTTCAACTTCACTCGGAAATTCTTTGAATTTTTCAATCGTTTCAGACTTATGTTTCATTAAGTAGATATACCCATATCTGCTCAAGTCATCTGTGAAGGTGAGAAAATAACGATATCCGCCACGAGCCTCAATATTCATCGGACCACATACATCTGTATGTATGATTTCCAACAAATCCGTTGCTCTCTCCATAGTACTGGAGAACGGTGTTTTTGTCATCTTACCCATAAGGCACGGTTCGCAAGTACCAAGTGATTCATAATCAAGTGGTTCCAAAAGCCCATCAGTATGGAGTTTCTTCATGCGCTTTACACCGATATGACCCAAACGGCAGTGCCACAAATAAGTTGCACTATCATTATCAACTCTGCATCTTTTGGTTTCAACATTATGAATATGTGTGTCACTACTATCGAGATTTAATAAGAATAGACCACTCTTTAAGGGTGCATGACCATAAAAGATATTACTCATATAAATAGAACAACCATTATTCTCTGAATTAAATGAATAACCATCTCGCATCAAACAAGATCCAGATATAATGTTCATGCTTAACGCTGGCACCAAATAACAATTATTTAGGTCTAATACTAATCCCGAAGGTAGATGTAGAGGTAGCGTGCCGACTGCGATCACATCGACTTTGGAACCATTTCCCACGCGCATTGTCACCTCGTCCTTAGCCGATCTTCGCTTAATCCGTAGTCCCTGTTTTGAGTTGCAAATGTTAGCAACTGAACCAGTATCAAATACCCAGGTGCTACTGCGAGCATTAGTAAGGTACACATCAATAACATGTATATCACATATATGCAGCAATGAGGATAATCCTCAAGTTACGGACCCAGTCCGTGTAATTGCTACCATCATATTTCAACTTTGTTTTCTCAAGGAACGCATTAAAATTCAACGGAACAACAGCACGGGCCATCTATCTACAATCAAACATAAACAAGCAAGATACTATCAGGTACTAAGTTCATGATAAATTTAGGTTCAATTAATCATATTACTAAAGAACTCCCACTTAGATAGACATCCCTCTAATCCTCTAAGTGATTACGTGATCCAAATCAACTAAACCATGTCCGATCATCACGTGAGATGGAGTAGTTTCATTGGTGAACATCGCTATGTTGATCATATCTACTATATGATTCACGCTCGACCTTTCGGTCTCTGTGTTCCGAGGCCATATCTGTATATGCTTGGCTCGTCAAGTATAACCTGAGTATTCTGCGTGTGCAACTGTTTTGCACCCGTTGTATTTGAACGTAGAGCCTATCACACCCGATCATCACGTGGTGTCTCAGCACGAAGAACTTTCGCAACGGTGCATACTCAGGGAGAACACTTCTTGATAATTAGTGAGATATCATCTTAAAATGCTACCATCAATCAAAGCAAGATAAGATGCATAAAAGATAAACATCACATGCAATCAATATAAGTGATATGATATGGCCATCATCATCTTGTGCTTGTGATCTCCATCTTCGAAGCACCGTCGTGATCACCATCGTCACCGGCGCGACACCTTGATCACCATCGTAGCATCGTTGTCTTCTCGCCAATCATATGCTTCCACGACTATCACTACCGCTTAGTGATAAAGTAAAGCATTACAGCGCAATTGCATTGCATACAATAAAGCGACAACCATATGGCTCCTACCAGTTGCCGATAACTTGGTTACAAAACATGATCATCTCATACAATAAAATTTAGCATCATGTCTTGACCATATCACATCACAACATGCCCTGCAAAAACAAGTTAGACGTCCTCTACTTTGTTGTTGCAAGTTTTACGTGGCTGCTACGGGCTTAAGCAAGAACCAATCTTACCTACGCATCAAAACCACAATGATAGTTTGTCAAGTTGGTGTTGTTTTAACCTTCGCAAGGACCGGGCGTAGCCACACTCGGTTCAACTAAAGTTGGAGAAACTGTCACCCGCTAGCCACCTTTGTGCGAAGCACGTCGGGAGAACCGGTCTCGCGTAAGCGTACGCGTAATGTCGGTCCGGGCTGCTTCGTCCAACAATACCGCCGAACCAAAGTATGACATGCTGGTAAGCAGTATGACTTATATCGCCCACAACTCACTTGTGTTCTACTCGTGCATATAACATCAACACATAAAACCTAGGCTCTGATACCACTGTTGGGGAACGTAGTAATTTCAAAAAATTCCTACGCACACGCAAGATCATGGTGATGCATAGCAACGAGAGGGGAGAGTGTGATGTACGTACCCTTGTAGACCGACAGCGGAAGCGTTAGCACAACGCGGTTGATGTAGTCGTACGTCTTCACGGCCCGACCGATCAAGCACCAAAACTATGGCACCTCCGAGTTCTAGCACGCGTTCAGCTCGATGACGATCCCCGGACTCCGATCCAGCAAAGTGTCGGGGAAGAGTTCCGTTAGCACGACGGCGTGGTGACGAGATGTACTACCGCCGCAGGGCTTCGCCTAGGCACCGCTACAATATTATCGAGGATTATGGTGGAAGGGGGCACCGCACACGGCTAAGAATATGATCACGTGGATCAACTTGTGTGTCTAGGGGTGCCCCCTGCCCCCGTATATCAAGGATCAAGGGGAGGAGGCCGGCCGGCCCCTATGGCACGCCAAGGAGGAGTCCTCCTCCTAGTAGGAGTAGGACTCCTACTAGGAGGGGGAAAGAAGTGGGGAGGGAGAAGGAAAGGGGGGCGCCGCCCCCCCCCCCCTCCTAGTCCAATTCGGACCAGGGGTGAGGAGGCGCGTGGCCCACCTTTGGCTGCCCCTCTCTCTCCACTAAAGGCCCTTATGGCCCATTGCTTCTCCCGGGGGGGTTCTGGTAACCCTCCAGCTCTCCGGTTTTCTCCGAAATCACCCGGAACACTTCCGGTGTCTGAATATAGCCGTCCAATATATCAATCTTTATGTCTCGACCATTTCAAGACTCCTCGTCATGTCCGTGATCACATCCGGGACTCCGAACTAACTTCGGTACATCAAAACTCATAATATAACTGTCATCAAAACCTTAAGCATGCGGACCCTACGGGTTCGAGAACAATGTAGACATGACCGAGACGCGTCTCCGGTCAATAACCAATAGCGGAACCTGAATGCTCATATTGGCTCCTACATATTCTCTGAAGATCTTTATCGGTCAGATCGCATAACAACATACGTTGTTCCCTTTGTCATCGGTATGTTACTTGCCCGAGATTCGACCGTCGGTATCTTAATACCTAGTTCAATCTCGTTACCGGCAAGTCTCTTTACTCGTTTCGTAATACATCATCTCGCAACTAACTCATTAGTTGTAATTCTTGCAAGGCTTATGTGATGTGCATTACCGAGAGGGCCCAGAGATACCTCTCCGACAATCGGAGTGACAAATCCTAATCTCGAAATACGCCAACCCAACATTCATCTTTGGAGACACCTGTAGAGCTCCTTTATAATCACCCAGTTACTTCTGACGTTTGGTAGCACACAAAGTGTTCCTCCGGTAAACGGGAGTTGCATAATCTCATAGTCATAGGAACATGTATAAGTCATGAAGAAAGCAATAGCAACATACTAAACGATCGGGTGCTAAGCTAATGGAATGGGTCATGTCAATCACATCATTCTCCTAATGATGTGATCCCATTAATCAAATGACAACACATGTCTATGGTTAGGAAACATAACCATCTTCGATTAATGAGCTAGTCAAGTAGAGGCATACTAGTGACACTTTGTTTGTCTATGTATTCACACATGTATTATGTTTTCGGTTAATACAGTTCTAGCATGAATAATAAACTTTTATCATGAAATAAGGAAATAAATAATAACTTTATTATTGCCTCTAGGGCATATTTCCTTCACAATTTTCCTTTCCATCATACTCATGAAATATATTAAAAATATGAAGCGTATGAGACAAACTTAATTCCATATTTTTTTTGTAGTTTTCTTTTAAAACTAAACTAGTGATAAAACAAGAAACTAAAAGACTAGATTGCAAGATCTAAAGATATACCTGCAAGCGCTAACCTCCCCGGCAACGGCGCCAGAAAAGAGCTTGATGTCTACTACACAACCTTCTTCTTGTAGATGTTGTTGGGCCTCCAAGTGCAGAGGTTTGTAGGACAGTAGCAAATTTCCCTCAAGTGGATGACCTAAGGTTTATCAATCCATGGGATGCGTAGGATGAAGATGGTCTCTCTCAAGCAACCCTGCAACCAAATAACAAAGAGTCTCTTGTGTCCCCAACACACCCAATACAATGGTAAATTGTATAGGTGCACTAGTTCGGAGAAGAGATGGTGATACAAGTGGTATATGGATGGTAGATAAAGGTTTTTGTAATCTGAAAATATAAAAACAGCAAGGTAACTAATTATAAAAGTGAGCACAAACGGTATTGCAATGTGTTGAAACAAGGCCTAGGGTTCATACTTTCACTAGTGCAAGTTCTCTCAACAATAATAACATAATTGGATCACATAACTATCCCTCAACATGCAACAAAGAGTCACTCCAAAGTCACTAATAGCGGAGAATAAACGAAGAGATTATGGTAGGGTACGAAACCACCTCAAAGTTATTCTTTCCAATCAATCCGTTGGGATATTCCTATAGGTGTCACAAACAGCCCTAGAGTTTGTACTAGAATAACACCTTAAGAGACAAATCAACCAAAACCCTAATGTCACCTAGATACTCCAATGTCACCTCAAGTATCCGTGGGTATGATTATACGATATGCATCACACAATCTCAGATTCATCTATTCAACCAACATATAGAACCTCAAAGAGTGCCCCAAAGTTTCTACCGAAGAATCACGACGAAAACGTGTGCCAACCCCTATGCATAGGTTCATGGGCGGAACCTGCAAGTTGATCACCAAAACATACATCAAGTGAATCACGTGGTATCCCATTGTCACCACAGATACGCACGGCAAGACATACATCAAGTGTTCTCAATTATTTAAAGACTCAATCCGATAAGATAACTTCAAAGGGGAAACTCAATCCATTACAAGAGAGTAGAGGTGGAGAAACATCATAGGATCCAACTATAATAGCAAAGCTCGCGATACATGAAGATCGTATCACCTCAAGAACACGAGAGAGAGAGAGAGATCAAACACATAGCTACTGGTACATACCCTCAGCCCCGAGGGAGAACTACTCCCTCCTCGTCATGGAGAGCACCGGGATGATGAAGATGGCCACCGGAGAGGGATTGCCCCCTCCGGCAGGGTGCCGAAACGGGTCTAGATTGGCTTTCGGTGGCTACGTAGGCTTCTGTTGGTGGAACTCCCGATCTATTGTGCTCCCCGAAGTTTTTAGGGTATATGGAGATATATAGGAGGAAGAAGTACGTTAGGGGAGCCACGAGGGGCCCACGAGGGTGGAGGGCGCGCCCTAGGGGGGTGGGCGCGCCCCCCTACCTTGTGGCTCCCTCGTTTCTTTCTTGACGTGCACTCCAAGTCTATCAGGTTGCTTCCGTTCCAAGAATAAGTTCCGTGAAGTTTCAGGTCAATTGGACTCCGTTTGATTTTCCTTTTCTGCGATACTCTAAAACAAGGAAAAAACAGAAACTAGCACTGGGCTCTAGGTTAATAGGTTAGTCCCAAAAATCATATAAAATCGCATATAAATGCATATAAAACATCCAAGGTTGATAATATAATAGCATGGAACAATCAAAAATTATAGATATGTTGGAGACGTATCAGTCAACCATATCGATCCTTTCAGGAGGTGTCGTGTGTTCGGTGCTTGATCGGTCGGATCATGAAGACATACGACTACATCAACCACGTTGTGCTAACGCTTCCGCTTTCGGTCTACAAGGGTACGTGGACACACTCTCCCCTCTTGTTGCTATGCATCACCATGATCTTGCGTGTGCGTAGAATTTTTTTTGAAATTACTACGTTCCCCAACAGTGGCATCCGAGCCAGGTTTTATGCGTTGATGTTATATGCACGAGTAGAACACAAGTGAGTTGTGGGCGATACAAGTCATACTGCTTACCAGCATGTCATACTTTGGTTCGGCGGTATTGTTGGATGAAGCGACCTGGACCGACATTACACGTACGCTTACGCGAGACTAGTTCTACCGACGTGCTTTGCACACAGGTGGTTGGCGGGTGTCAGTTTCTCCAACTTTACTTGAACCGAGTGTGGCTACGCCTGGTCCTTCAGAAGGTTAAAACGGCACTAACTTGACGAACTATCGTTGTGGTTTTGATGCGTAGGTAAGAACGGTTCTTGCTCAGCCCGTATCAGCCACGTATAACTTGCAACAACAAAGTAGAGGACGTCTAACTTGTTTTTGCAAGGCATGTTGTGATGTGATATGGTCAAGGCATGATGCTATATTTTATTTTATGAGATGATCATGTTTTGTAACCGAGTTATCGGCAACTGGCAGGAGCCATATGGTTGTCGCTTTATTGTATGCAATGCAAACGCCCTGTAATGCTTTACTTTATCACTAAGCGGTAGCGATAGTCGTAGAAGCATAAGTTGGCGAGACAACAACGATGCTACGATGGAGATCAAAGTGTCGCGCTGGTGACAATGGTGATCATGACGGTGCTTCGGAGATGAAGATCACAAGCACAAGATGATGATGGCCATATCATATCACTTATATTGATTGCATGTGATCACTACAGGAATCAGCTATTTTGCCGTCTGCCACGGCGGACGGCAAAGGCATGAACGGCGGACGGCAAAGGCCTTTGCCGTCAGCCGCGGACGGCAAAAGGCTCCGGCAAAGTAGGCTACGGTAAACGGCTACTTTGCCGTCTGCTTCCTGGCGGCTGACAGCAAAGGCCCTTTGCCGTCTGCGGCGGACGGCAAAGAGAGCGGACGGCAATAATTGCGCTGTCAGTCCGTTAAGTGGCTAACGGCAGGCCTTTGCCGTCCGCCGCTGACGGCAAAATTTCTAGTGTCTTTGCCGTCCGCCGTATGATGTCATCTACACGTCACTACATGGCAGGTTCTTTGCCGTCCGCCACTGATGGCAAAGTCTTTGCCGTCTGCCACTGTAGGCAAACTAACCAAATGGGTCAGCTCCCAGGAAGCACAGCTGGATGCCACGTGTCTTCTTTGCCGTCCGCGGCAGACGGCAAAGAGCCTGTTGCCGTCGGTGGCAGACGGCAAAGAGCCTGCCATGTTGGCTCTTTTATCTGTTTTTTATTAAATCCAACAATTTTCATCACAAATATATATGACATATATAGATATATTTCAAAAGGCCATTACAGAGCAAACATATAAGATATCCAACACATAACTTCATCATCCAACCATATATATTACATGCATAGTTCCATCATACATAACAAGTTCAACATAGAGGCATCCAACCATATATATTACAATAGTTTCATCCAACGATACATGCATAGTTCAACGATACAAAAGAAACAGAGAAAGGGATAAGGAGCACTCCATCTATGCAAGCTTTCGTCAAGTGAATGAAATCTGCAAAATGAAAAATAAGAAAGTTAGAACAAGAAGAGTAGAACAAGAAGAAGAGTAGAATAAGAAGAAGACTAGAACAAGAAGAGTAGAACAAGAAGAAGACTAGAACAAGAAGAATATGTCATTTATGAGCTAACTTACGTGAAATGGATCATATATGAGCTAACTAAGTTGAAATGGGTCGTTTATGAGCTAGCTAAGGTGAAATGGATCATTTATGAGCTAACTTAGTTGAAATGGATCGTTTATGAGCTAACTAAGGTCAAATGGATCGTTTTTGAGGTAACTAAGGTGAAATGGATAGTTTTTTAGCTAACTTAGGTGAAATGGATCATTTATGAGCTAACTTAGTTGAAATGGATCGTTTTTGAGCTAACTTAGGTGAAATGGATCATTCATGAGCTAATTTAGTTGAAATGGGTCTTTTTGAGCTAACTTAGGTGAAATGGATCATTTAAGAGCTAATTTAGGTGAAATGGATCGTTTTTTTAGCTAACTTGGTAAAATGGATCGTTTATGAGCTAAATTAGTTGAAATGGATCGTTTATGAGATAACCTAGGTAAGATGGGTCATTTTGGAGTTAACCTAGGTGAAATGGGTCATTTTAAAGCTAACGTAGGTAAAATGGATCATTTAGGAGCTAATCTAGGTAAAATGGGTCATTTTTGAGCTAACTTGGATGAACTGGATCATTTATAAGCTAACCTAGGTAAAATGGGTCATTTTAGAGCTAACTTAGGTAAAATGGATCGTCTATGAGCTAACTAAGCTAATTATGCAATTTTTGACATAAGTAAGCTAAGTACAGATCGTTTTAGAGCTAACTTAGGTAAAATGGATGGTTTTGGAGGTCAGTAAGCTTATTAAGTCATTTTGGAGGAGAAGAAGCTAAGTCTAGGTCATTATGGTAAGCATTGGAGGAAATAAAGCTAAGTCTAGGTCTTTATGCATGTGTTAAGCAAAACACTAGATAAACTTACCAAGATCCAGGAGGTGTAGGAGCGGGGTGGCTCGTGTCGGTAGATGGAGAAGGATCGTGCGATGCTTGTCTAGAGTTACGCTGCATCAAAGATCATTTCCAATGTCTTGTTAGCATGATGACACTCAAATGTTAAGACTAGCAAGTAATGTCCATTCAAATAAAACTCACCGTGGTCCCAGGAGCAATCACTGGCATCGGCGGAGCGGTCTGACCTGTCTTCTCGCACACAGACTGCACATTTGGTTTTGACGACTCAGTCATACTAGTTAGTAATTAGACAAACACTACATGAATGTTTTGGCTAATCTGCAGAAGAAACTTACCACAAGGAGCTCGTACATGGCCCTTGCCTGCATGTCATTCCGTGCCCTCTCCTCCTCCATCATCTTTGTCGTCCTCTCCTCCAACTCCCGCTGCCTCTCCGCCGCCTCCGCCAGAAGTTTCTCCGTTCTATCTCTCTCACTCTGTATAGCAGCCTGCAACACCACTCACATGACCATTTGTAATCATTGATGGAAGCGCACACAATGTAATTAATGGAGAAAGATAACTGAGTACGTATCACTAACCTTGATGGCGAGTTGCACTGGCCGTTCACAAGGCCTTATCTCAGGAGCGGAGCTCGACTAGCGCGCCTTGATCTCCGAGAGAGTGCTAGGACAACGGATAAGTCCATCTCCAATGGCTATGGAGCCATGGGACCTCCCGCCACCAGATATCATCACCAACTCTGGATCAATGGGACCCTGGCTCGGGTTAAAGTCCTCCCCTTTCCTCGCCTTCCCCTCATCTCTATATCTCACGAGCTTGTTGTGGGAGGAGATGTTGGTGAAGTTGTTTGCATCATCGAGGTCAGACTGAGAGAAAGCCTTGACTTTCTTGAAAGAGGCAGTGTGGGCCATGGCATACAGGTCGTACACCTCTGGCACCTTATCCGCCTTATTGTAGCATGCCTGAAAGAGAGAAACAATGAAAATTAGTAATTAAAGGGCTCAAGCTAGCATGATGAATGAATTGCATGAATCATGAAGCAAACCACATACCCAGTTGCGCCCGAACTGATATAAGTTGGAGCTGCCTTGATGGTGTGGCACACCTTCCATTTGGGGACGTTTGTCCTTGGCCTCGTTGTGGAGGGCTAGCCATTGTTTTGAGCACCACTCATCGACCAACACCTCCCAACAATCCATCCGATCCGCACACCATCTCGGAGGTGCCTAAGTTAGCAAATAGAAACTTGAGCGCTACGGCTAAGAATTACTAAATGAAGGAACTTAAGTAGAGAAGGCCTTAAGAATTACCTTCATGTACTGCTCCTTACTCAGGAACTTATCGCGGCACGCCGGCTTGGTCTTCTTGATACCACGCAAGGCGTAGTAGTCTCGAACAGCCTGCACCCGAGCCTCGTGCCGTAAGTTCTGGAGTAGGCGCTTGCAGACGTTCTCGATAACATGTGTCGCGTCCTCCTCGTATCCCTCCTCACACCTGTAGAATGTCTGCAATCAAATGAGACAATATTGATTAGTACAATTAATAACTAGCTAGTTGAATATTTTTAAATGTGTAAAGGAGAAATTACCCAGAACTTTCTGATCACCATGTCTGCCCTCGTGTCGCACACGACACCATCGATAATCTCGTCCGGCGGGGCCGGGGCAGCCACGTAGTGCTCCCAGCTCAATCCAAGCTCTGGAAGCCGACCCTCACCAGGCAACGTGACAAACCCCGGGAAGTTTTGCCGGCAAAGAACTCCAAGGACGGAGTTGGGCCGGCGGACACTATGATGGTGGTCCCAACCCCTGCAGCATGACAAGGCCAACGCATTAGTTATTTCAAGAAACATGAATGCAGAAGGTATAAAAATATTAAATGCACTTACGTACCTCTCCCCATCAGGGAAAATCAACCACCTCTGCTCGCGGGTCACCAGCACGGACGGGAGCCGTGTAGCACCACGCTGGTAGACGTTGCCCCCTCCTCCCCCTCCTCTTCAGTCGGCTCCCCGCCATCATCAGCATGGCCACTCGGCTCCCCGCCATGCTCAGGCTGACCCGGCCAGGTACCCCATCCAGACGTGTGCTCCTCCGGGGTCTCGTGGGCCCAAGTCTCGTGGGCCGAAGGCCCGTCGCCCCGAGGCTCGTGGGCCGAAGACTCGTGGACCGGAGGCTCGTGGACCGGAGTCCGTGCAGCCTCCTCCTCAGACGAGTCCACCCTAGCAGTCACGTGCTCGGGTGAAACAGCTGGGGGTGGCGGCGAGGAAGGCGCCCTAGCAGTCACCGTATGTCCTCTCCCGCGACCACGTGCTCCAGCTCCTCTCTTCTTCTTACCTCGTCCCCTGCTGGGCACCGCGGTCGACGAAGAAGGGCCCGGCGGTGTCGCCATACTGTCCAGCAACGCTCGGCGGAGAGGTGCGTGTGGAATGGAAGACCTCGCACCACGCGCCGACGAAGAAGGGGCCTTGGCGCGCTCCCGACCAGCGCCCACCATCTTTCAACACCTGCCATGACAAAGAATAAACGAAATTAGTACAACATAAAAAAAGTACCGACATGAATAATAATATGTATATCACTTAAGTGTATCATCATCAAGTACAACATAAAAAAATTGAATACCTGACACTACTAATAATCTCGATCAGTATCATCAATAAATGCATAATCATCATCATCACTATAATCAATGATGGGCTCATAGGGTTCATTGGCATCAAGATGTGCAAGGCCACCTTGACGTAATCGGTCAAGCATTGACAGGTCATCCGCAGCAGTAACCTCTTCTTGTTCCGGCTCTTCTTGTTCCTCCTCTGGGGTGATGTCGGATTCATTGTCGGTGTCTACTTCAATGTTTTGGGGTGAAGTATAGCGGTTCTTTAAACGCTTTTTGAAAAGACGTGTCTCTTGGAAGAATTCTCCTTCATATGTGTCTGGGTTAATGTGAGGTTCATAATCCTCTTCCTTTGGGGGAGAAAGCTAGCACGTGGCGGCACTTCATAAACGACATCCCAACCTTTCAGATTTGGATTAGTTTGGCAGGCCCACGGTAGATAGAATACTTGGGTCGCCTGTTGAGCCATAATATAGACATCAGGAACATCTAAATGAGTGCTTTGGTTTATTTCAACTAGCCCTATATGTTCATGAGTCCTTCTAGTCTCCTTCGGCTGAAACCAATAACATTTGAAGACTACGACATTCGGTGGGTTTTCACCATAGAACAGAAGTTCATAAATTGCTTCAACTCTCCCATAATACTCGGTACCTCCTTCGCCGATAGCAGATACACAACAATTTGTAGACTTTCGGTCGGCCATAGATAGCTCTTTGCCATAGGTACGAAAGCGATACCTGTTGATGTCGTACTTGTCAAATGAACGGACCTTATAGTCAAAACCATTAGTGACTTGTCTCAATTCGGCGTCCATAGACTCTGAATTAGCCTACAAGTTTAATATGAAAGGATTGTTCCATTATGCACAAATTAGCGAATGAAATGAAATTGTCTAATAGAAATTACCGTTTGTTTGAACCAAGAGATGAAACTGGGATAGCCACCTCCTTGCTTTGCGAGAAGCTCATACTCTTCGACGGAATCCTTTTGGATCTCCGCTCCATACGAGAATATGGCGACGTATCGACTGTATGACATATCTAGGAATAAGAGTAGTTCAAAGGAAATAGAAGTTGCGAAACAATGTACCGAGAACTTACTCGATGTACGGCCGCACTTCTATCAGGTTGTTGAAGATATACAATGAAATGGTCCGCCATTCTTCGTTATCCAAAGATACTGGATGTGAAACACTAGCTGGTGTGAGATTCCCTTTGAATAGGCTGAGGTTGGATCCACCCTTTTTAGGCTCGTCAGCATTGTACCGAGGCTTCGGATTATGCAAATGACGATTTTTGGCTTCGTAGTGCGCTGTTACGAAGTTTGCCGCCTCCTCTATGATGAATGCCTCAGCCATCGATGCTTCAATTCTACGTTTATTTTTACATTTTTCTCGAAGCGTCTTCTGCATCCTCTCAGTTGGGTAGCACTAATGATTTTGCACGAGCCCCCCCAATCTTGCCTCGGTCGGGAGATGCAAAATCAAATGCTGCATTGGATTAAAGAAGCCCGGTGGAAAGATCTTCTCTAACTTGCAGATCAACTCCGGCGCCAACTCTTCCATTTCTTCTAGCACGCCAGGCGATAGTTCTTTCGCACAAAGAACACGGAAGAAATAGCTGAGTTCTGCCAGTACTAGCCATTCATCCTCAGGGATGAAGCCACGCAACATCACCGGCATTACCCGCTCAATCCATATGTGCCAATCATGACTCTTGAGACCAAATATCTTCAGTTTATCAAGATTCACTCCCCTCTTTAGATTCGCTGCATACCCATCGGGGAACATCAACTGCTGTTGCACCCACAAGAGAATTTCCCTCATAGTTGGCCTTCCAAGATTGAACCATGCCTTTGGCTTCGTCCAGTTCTGCTTTCCTTTCGGTTCTTTCATGTTTTGTAATAGCCTATCACATAGCGCCTCCAGATCGACTCTAGCCTTAGTATTATCCTTTGACTTCCCATCTATGCTGAACAATGTACCAAAAAGTGCCTCGGCGATATTCTTCTCAGTGTGCATCACGTCGATGTTGTGTGGGCAAAGGAGGTCTTTGAAGTAAGGCAGATCCCATAAGCATGTTTTGTGAGTCCACGCGTGCTTAGTATTATACCCCTTGAAGTACCCTGGACGTTGTGGATCTGGCTCGAGAGCGTTTAACTGATCCAGGGTCTGTTGGCCTGTCAATGCAGGTGGTGTAGAGTTTTTGACAACTCTACCCCTGATGAAGTTCTTCTTATCTTTCCTGAACTTATGGCGAGGATCCAGGAACTGTCTATGCATGTCGAAGCAAGAAAACTTGCGACCGGCCTGAAGCCAACGAAACTCAAGAGCTCCCTTGCATGTGGGGCATGGGAACCTTCCATGCACACACCAGCCAACGAATAGCGCATACGCCGGCAAGTCATGCGTCGAGTACATGTACCAGACACGCATTATGAAGTTTCGTTTGCTAAAGGCGTCGTATGTCTTGAACACATTATCCCAGGGTTCTTGCAATTCGTCCTTAAGCGGCTGCATGTACACATTCATATTTTTGCCCGGATAGTTGGGTCCTGGAATTATCAACGTTAGGAAAATGTTCTTTCTTTGCATAATCTGTCCGGGGGGAGATTGAGTGGAAAGACAAATATGGGCCAACAACTGTATTGGGCTGCCGTCATACCAAACACATTGAACCCATCCGTGCTGATGCCGACTCGAGGATGCCTCAGATCTGCCGCTTTGTCAGCATGTAATTCATCAAACTTTTTCCACGCAACACCATCCGATGTGTGTACCATCATCAGATAACCATCTGCATCTAGTTCGGTTCTTTTGCCTGTTTTGTGCCATGTCATCTGTCTGGCCGTCTCTTCGACCATGAAAAGACGTTGAAGTCTTGGTACGATTGGCATATACCGAAGAACACTAACGGGGATTTTGGTCTGTGTCTTCTCACCCATACCGTTGTCTACCACAATATACCTGGAAGACTTGCAAATGGGACAATAGTTCAAGTCCGCATAGTCAAGCCTAAATAAGGCACATCCTTTCTCACAGGCATGTATCTTCTCATAGGGCATCTTCAGTGCACGGAGGATTTTGTCCGACTGGTACAGGTTTGCAAGCATTACATGGCCTTTGGGTAGAAAGCGTCCAAATACTGTCATAATTGCGTCATAGCATTCTCTGCCCAAGTTGAACTGAGCCTTCAGAGCCATTAATTGTGAGATGGCATCCAACTGACAAAGCTCAGTGTGCTCGTGGAGCGGACGTTTCGAAGACTCCAACATTTTGCACCATGTTTTCCATCCCGGTACCATGCTCGTCGGTGCGACGACGATCCACCTCAGCTCGGTCACGTTGGGCAGACTCACCATGAAATGTCCACACCGTATAATCGGGCGTAAAACCACTCTTCTGCAGGTGTTTGCCCATTTCAGCCTCTATCTTCTTTTCCCAATTGCCGCACCGGAAACAGGGGCACCAGGTTTTCTTTTGGACATTTGCAAATGCGGCTTGCACAAACCCCTTAGTTTTTGTGAACCATTCAGCGCTCCATTTGTTCTGACCAGTGTGACCGGTATACATCCAAGCACGGTCACTCATCTTGACTTTCAGAGCTACTGGACACACAACAATTATATATGTAATTCACCATGTATATATTCATTAGTTGATCTACTTTGTCAATTTTATTACGTCCATGCAACCTACACTCTAATAGGTAATGATAGGTCCTAATCCCACCCGTGTATGTGTAGATTGGGTTCATTTTCCCATGCTATGCTCCGGATCCGACGCAAAATTTCGGCAGCACCTCCCCGCTGTTCTCCTGATACACGTCTCTGCAATAAACAGAGAGGATGTGTACCCGGAGAACAACAGGGGAGGCACTGACGAAATATATGCGTCGGATCTGGAGCAAAGCATATGGGAAAACGAACCCAATCTACACATACTCGGGCTGTCCATGGATAGCGTTGGACAATTCGAAAGAATCCAGGTTATAAATATGCAAATGCATGCATATTTATAACTATGACGCTTTCGAACGGGAGACACATATTGGTTACGCATACTGATGATTCAAGACACATATATAGCTAGCTATCAAGTTTCATCGGAATAGATCAAATAATTAATGGGGGAGGAGGACTTGTCATTTGTGCTCACCCACGAACGAAGGGGCAGAGCTCGTCAAACGCACGGCGAGGTCGTCGAACACCAAACCTCGCAGCGATGAAACAACTGCACATTTAAAACTACACGATCAACACAATTATATATGATGTTTTTCATAACAAAATCGAAAAATATATGACCTAACTAATAATTCAAAAATATATGACCCCGTCGGCCTCTGGAAGGCCAAAGAACACCTTTTCGGGAGGTGTCGGTGGTCGGGGTGTCCTGTCGGTGTCGGGGTGCCGTGTCGGGGTCGGCGTGCTGTTTCGGGGTCGGGGGGTCGGGGTGTCGTGTCGATGTCGGGGTAGTGCCGTGTCGGTGTCGGGGTGTTGTTTCGGGGTCGGGGTGTGGTGTCGGGGTCAGGGTGTCGGGTCAGGCTCGGGGTCGGGGTGTCGGGTCAGGCTCGGGGGGTCGGGGTGTCGGGGTCGGGGTCGGGGTGTCGGGGTCGAGGTGTCGGGGTCGGGGTCGGCCTCGGGGTGTCGGGGTCGGGGTCTCGGGGTCGGGGTGTCGTGTCGCTGTGCCGGGTCGGGGTCTTTTTTCCTTTTCTTCTTCTTCCTCTTCTTCCTTTTCTTCCTTTTCTTCCTTTTCTTCCTTTTTTTCCTTCTTCTTCCTCTTCTTCTTCCTCCTTTCCTTTTTCCTCTTCTTCTTCTCCTCCTCTCCTGCTTTTTTCTTCTTCTTCTTCCTCTTCTTCTTTTTTCTTCTCCTCCTCCTCTTCTTCTTCTCCTCCTCTCCTGTTTTTTTCTTCTTCTTCTTCCTCTTCTTCTTTTTTCTTCTCCTCCTCCTCTTCTTCTTCCTCCTTTCCTTTTTCCTCTTCTTCTTCTCCTCCTCTCCTGTTTTTTTCTTCTTCTTCTTTTTCTTTCCTAAAACTGAACTAAACCTAAAACTAAACCTAAATCTAATCTAAACATAAACCTAAAACTAAAAAAACAGAAAAAAGGAAAAAACTAAATCTAAACCTAAAACTAAACTAAGACTAAACCTAAACCTAAAACTAAACCTAAAACTAAAACTGAAACTAAATCTAAACTAAACATAAACCTAAAACTAAAAAAACAGAAGAAAAAAAAGGAAAAACAGAGGAGAGGTAGAGCTCACCTGGGCCGGTGGAGGAGGTGGCCGGTGGAGGAGGGGGGCGGGGCGGCCTGGGGCGGCGGCGCCGGGCCCATGGCGGTGGGGCGCGGGGGGCGGGGGGCCGGGGCGCGGCGGCGCTGAGATGGGGGGGCGGTGGAGGAGGGGGGCGGGGCGGTGGCAGTGGCGACGAGGCGGGGGGCCGGTGGAGGAGGGGGGCGGGGCGGCGGCGCCGGGCCCGGGGCGGTGGGCCGCGGAAGGGCCAGGGCGCGGCGGCGGCGAGTGGTGGTGGCGGCAGCGCGCGTGTGGGAGCAGGGGAGAGAAACAAAGAGAGAGGGGCGGGGTGGGGGCGCGCCTTTAGATATGTTAAATCTTTGCCGTCCGCCCCCCTTTGCCGTCCGCTTATTTGCTCTTTGCCATCTGCTAGCAGACGGCAAAGAGGGGGGCCCGTTAAGTTTTTTTTAAGCAGCTCGTCAGTGGGGCCCCTCCCTCTTTGCCGTCTGCTAGCCGACGGCAAAGAATCTTTGCCGTCAGCTAGCGGACGGCAAAGAACTGGCTGATGGCAAAGGCTTTCTTTGCCATCAGCCAGTTCTTTGCCGTCTGCTTTCGGGTAGCTGATGGCAAAGAGCTTGCCGTCTGCTAGCAGACGTCAAAGAGCTGGCAGATGGCAAAGTAGCTGATTCCAGTAGTGGATGTTTATCTTTTATGCATCTTATCTTGCTTTGATTGACGGTAGCATTATAAGATGATCTCTCACTAAATTATCAAGGTATAAGTGAATTTCCTGAGTATGCACCATTGAGAAAGTTCTTCGTGCTGAGACACCATGCGATGATCGGGTGTGATAGGCTCTACGTTCAAATACAACGGGTGCAAAACAGTTGCACACACGGAATACTCAGGTTAAACTTGAAGAGCCTAGCATATGCAGATATGGCGTCAAAACACTGAGACCGAAAGGTCGAGCGTGAATCATATAGTAGATATGATCAACATAGTGATGTTCACCATTGAAACTACTCCATCTCACGTGATGATCGGACATGGTTTAGTTGATTTGGATCACATGATCACTTAGAGGATTAGAGGGATGTCTATCTAAGTGGGAGTTCTTAAGTAATATGATTAATTGAACTTAAATTTATCATGAACTTACTACTTGATAGTTTTTGCTTGTCTATGTTAATTGTAGATAGATGGCTCGTGTTGTTGTTCCGTTGAATTTTAATGCGTTCCTTGAGAAAGCAAAGTTGAAAGATGATGGTAGCAATTACATGGACTGGGTCCGTAACTTGAGGATTATCCTCATTGCTGCATAGAAGAATTATGTCCTGGAAGCACCGCTGGGTGCCAGGCCTGCTGCAGATGCTGCTGACAATGTTAAGAACGTTTGGCAGAGTAAAGCTGATGACTACTTAATAGTTCAGTGATCCATGCTTTACGGCTTAGAACCGGGACTTCAACGACGTTTTGAACGTCATGGAGCATATGATATGTTCCAGGAGTTAAAGTTAATATTTCAAGCAAATGCCTAGATTGAGAGATATGAAGTCTCCAATAAGTTCTATAGCTGCAAGATGGAGGAGAATAGTTCTGTCAATGAACATATACTCAAAATGTCTGGGTATCATAATCACTTGACTCGACTGGGAGTTAATCTTCCTATTGATAGTGTCATTGACAGAGTTCTTCAATCACTGCCACCAAGCTACAAAAGCTTCGTGATGAACTATAATATGCAAGGGATGGATAAGACAATTCCCGAGCTCTTCGTAATGCTAAAGGATGCGGAGGTAGAAATCAAAAAGGAGCATCAAGTGTTGATGGTCAACAAGACCACTAGTTTCAAGAAAAAGGGTAAAGGGAAGAAGAAGGGGAACTTCAAGAAGAACGGAAAACAAGTTGCTGCTGAAGAGAAGAAATCCAAGTCTAGTCCTAAGCCTGAAACTGAGTGCTTCTACTGCAAACAGACTGGTCACTGGAAGCGGAACTTCCCCAAGTATTTGGCGGATAAGAAGGATGGCAAGGTGAACAAAGGTATATGTGATATACATGTTATTGATGTGTACCTTACTAATTCTCACAATAGCACATGGGTATTTGATACTGGTTCTGTTGCTAATATTTGCAACTCGAAACAGGGACTACGGATTAAGCGAAGATTGGCTAAGGACGAGATGACGATGCGCATGGGAAATGGTTCCAAAGTCGATGTGATCGCAGTCGGCACGCTACTTCTACATCTACCTTCGGGATTAGTTTTAGACCTAAGTAATTGTTATTTTGTGCCAGCGTTGAAATGAACATTATATCTGGATCTTGTTTGATGCGAGACGGTTATTCATTTAAATCAGAGAATAATGGTTGTTCTATTTATATGAGTAATATATTTTATGGTCATGCACCCTTGAAGACTGGTCTATTCTTACTGAATATCGATAGTAGTGATACACATATTCATAATATTGAAGCCAAAAGATGCAGAGTTGATAATGATAGTGCAACTTATTTGCGGCACTACCGTTTAGTTCATATTGGTTTAAAGCGCATGAAGAAACTCCATACTGATGGACTTTTGGAACCACTTGATCATGAATCACTTGGTACTTACGAACCGTGCCTCATGGGCAAGATGACTAAAACGCCATTCTCCGGAACTATGGAGCGAGCAACAGATTTGTTGGAAATCATACATATAGATGTATGTGGTCTGATGCATGTTGAGGCTCGCGGTGGGTATCGTTATTTTCTCACCTTCATAGATGATTTAAGCAGAGATGGGTATATCTACTTAATGAAACATAAATCTGAAACATTTGAAAAGTTCAACGAATTTCAGATTGAAGTTGAAAATCACCATAACAAGAAAATAAAGTTTCTATGATCTGATCGTGGAGGAGAATATTGAGTTACGAGTTTGGTCTTCATTTGAAACAATGCGGAATAGTTTCGCAACTCACGCCACCCGGAACACCACAGCGTAATGGTGTGTCTGAATGTCGTAATCGTACTTTACTAGATATGGTGCGATCTATGATGTCTCTTACTGATTTACCACTATCATTTTGGGGTTGTGCTTTAGAGACGGCTTCATTCACGTTAAATAGGGCACCATTGAAATCCGTTGAGACGACGCCTTATGAACTGTGGTTTGGCAAGAAACCAAAGTTGTCGTTTCTTAAAGTTTGGGGCTGTGATGCTTATATGAAAAAAACTTCAACCTGATAAGCTCGAACCCAAATCGGAGAAATGTGTCTTCATAGGATACCCAAAGGAAAATGTTGGGTACACCTTCTATCACAGATATGAAGGCAAAACGTTTGTTGCTAAATTTGGATCCTTTCTAGAGAAGGAGTTTCTCTCGAAAGAAGTGAGTGGGAGGAAAGTAGAACTTGATGAGGTAACTGTACCTGCTCCCTTATTGGAAAGTAGTTCATCACAGAAACAGGTTCCTGTGACACCTACACCAATTAGTGAGGAAGTTAATGATGATGATCATGAAACTTCAGATCAAGTTGTTACTGAACCTCGTAGGTCAACCAGAGTGAGATCCACACCAGAGTGGTAAGGTAATCCTGTTCTGGAGGTTATGTTGCTAGACCATGACGAACCTATGAACTATGAAGAAGCGATGGTGAGCCCAGATTCCGCAAAATGGCTTGAGGCCATGAAATCTGAGATGGGATCCATGTATGAGAACAAAGTGTGGACTTTGGTTGACTTGCCCGATGATCGGCAAGCCATTGAAAATAAGTGGAACTTCAAGAAGAAGACTGACGCTGACGGTAATGTTACTGTCTATAAAGCTCGACTTGTTGCAAAAGGTTTTCGACAAGTTCAAGGGATTGACTATGATGAGACTTTCTCACCCGTAGCGATGCTTAAGTCTGTCCGAAGCATGTTAGCAATTGCTGCATTTTATGATTATGAAATTTGGCAAATGGATGTCAAAACTGCATTCCTGAATGGATTCCTAGAAGAAGAGTTGTATATGATGCAACCGGAAGGTTTTGTCGATCCAAAGGGAGCTAACAAAGTGTGCAAGCTCCAGCGACCCATTTATGGACTGGTGCAAGCCTCTCGGAGTTGGAATAAACGTTTTGATAGTGTGCTCAAAGCATATGGTTTTATACAGACTTTTGGAGAAGCCTGTATTTACAAGAAAGTGAGTGGGAGCTCTGTAGCATTTCTGATATTATATGTGGATGACATATTGTTGATTGGAAATGATATAGAATTTCTGGATAGCATAAAAGGATATTTGAATAAGAGTTTTTCAATGAAAGACCTCGGTGAAGCTGCTTATATATTGGGCATCAAGATCTATAGAGATAGATCGAGACGCTTAATTGGACTTTCACAAAGCACATACCTTGACAAAGTTTTGAAGAAGTTCAAAATGGATCAAGCAAAGAAAGGGTTCTTGCCTGTGTTCCAAGGTGTGAAGTTGAGTAAGACTCAATGCCTGACCACTACAGAAGATAGAGAGAAAATGAAAGATGTTCCCTATGCTTCAACCATAGGCTCTATCATGTATGCAATGCTGTGTACCAGACCTGATGTGTGCCTTGCTATTAGTTTAGCAGGGAGGTACCAAAGTAATCCAGGAGTGGATCAATGGTCAACGGTCAAGAACATCCTGAAATACCAGAAAAGGACGAAGGATATGTTTCTCGTTTATGGAGGTGAAAAATAGCTCATCGTAAATGGTTAGTCGATGCAAGCTTTGACACTGATCCGGACGATTCTAAATCGCAAACCGTTTACGTGTTTTTATTAAACGGTGGAGCTATCAGTTCGTGCAGTTCTAAACAAAGCGTCGTAGCAGGATCTACATGTGAAGCAGAGTACATAGCTGCTTCGGAAGCAGCAAATGAAGGAGTCTGGATGAAGGAGTTCATATCCGATCTAGGTGTCATACCTAGTGCATCGGGTCCAATGAAAATCTTTTATGACAATACTGGTGCAATTGCTTTAGCAAAGGAATCCAGATTTCACAAGAGAACCAAGCACATCAAGAGATGCTTCAACTCCATCCGGGATCAAGTCCAGGTGGGAGACATAGAGATTTGCAAGATACATACGGATCTGAATGTTGCAGGCCCGTTGACTAAGCCTCTTCCACGAGCAAAACATGATCAGCACCAAGGCTCCATGGGTGTTAGAATCATTACTGTGTAATCTAGATTATTGACTCTAGTGCAAGTGGGAGACTGAAGGAAATATGCCCTAGAGGCAATAATAAAGTTATTATTTATTTCCTTATATCATGATAAATGTTTATTATTCATGCTAGAATTGTATTAACTGGAAACATGATACATGTGTGAATACATAGACAAAACAGAGTGTCACTAGTATGCCTCTACTTGACTAGTTCGTTGAATCAAAGATGGTTATGTTTCCTAACCATGGACAAAGAGTTGTCATTTGATTAACGGGATCACATCATTAGAGAATGATGTGATTGACTTGACCCATCCGTTAGCTTAGCACGATGATCGTTTAGTTTGTTGCTATTGCTTTCTTCATGACATATACATGTTCCTGTGACTATGAGATTATGCAACTCCCGTTTATCGGAGGAACACTTTGTGTGCTACCAAACATCACAATGTAACTGGGTGATTATAAAGGTGCTCTACAGGTGTCTCCAAAGGTACTTGTTGGGTTGGCGTATTTCGAGATTAGGATTTGTCACTCCGATTGTCGGAGAGGTATCTCTGGGCCCACTCGGTAATACACATCACTTAGAGCCTTGCAAGCATTGCAACTAATGAGTTAGTTGCGGGATGATGTATTAAGGAACGAGTAAAGAGACTTGCCGGTAACGATATTGAACTAGGTATTGAGATACCGACGGTCGAATCTCGGGCAAGTAACATACCGATGACAAAGGTATGCGGTTTGACCGATAAACATCTTTGTAGAATATGTAGGAGCCAATATGAACATCCAGGTTCCGCTATTGGTTATTGACCGGAGACGTGTCTCGGTCATTTCTACATAGTTCTCGAACCCATAGGGTCCGCACGCTTAAAGTTCGATGGCGGTTATATTATGAGTTTATGTGTTTTGACGTACCGAAGGTAGTTTGGAGTCCCGGATGTGATCACGGACATGATGAGGAGTCTCGAAATGGTCGAGACATGAAGATTTATATATTGGACGACTATATTCGGACACCGGAATGGTTCCGGGGGTTATCGGATATATACCGGAGTACCGGGGGGTTACCGTGTTGGAAATATGCCCTAGAGGCAATAATAAATTGGTTATTATTATATTTCCTTGTTCATGATAATTGTTTATTATCCATGCTAGAATTGTATTGATAGGAAACTCAGATACATGTGTGGATACATAGACAACACCATGTCCCTAGTAAGCCTCTAGTTGACTAGCTCGTTGATCAATAGATGGTTACGGTTTCCTGACCATGGACATTGGATGTTGTTTATAACGGGATCACATCATTAGGAGAATGATGTGATGGACAAGACCCAATCCTAAGCCTAGCACAAGATCATGTAGTTCGTATGCTAAAGCTTTTCTAATGTCAAGTATCATTTCCTTAGACCATGAGATTGTGCAACTCCCGGATACCGTAGGAGTGCTTTGGGTGTGTGCCAAACGTCACAACGTAACTGGGTGGCTATAAAGGTACACTACAGGTATCTCCGAAAGTGTCTGTTGGGTTGGCACAAATCGAGACTGGGATTTGTCACTCCGTGTAAATGGAGAGGTATCTCTGGGCCCACTCGGTAGGACATCATCATAATGTGCACAATGTGATCAAGGAGTGATCACGGGATGATGTGTTACGGAACGAGTAAAGAGACTTGCCGGTAACGAGATTGAACAAGGTATCGGGATACCGACGATCGAATCTCGGGCAAGTATCGTACCGCTAGACAAAGGGAATTGTATACGGGATTGATTAAGTCCTTGACATCGTGGTTCATCCGATGAGATCATCATGGAGCATGTGGGAGCCAACATGGGTATCCAGATCCCGCTGTTGGTTATTGACCGGAGAGGTGTCTCGGTCATGTCTACATGTTTCCCGAACCCGTAGGGTCTACACACTTAAGGTTCGATGACGCTAGGGTTATAGGGAAAGTATGTACGCGGTTACCGAATGTTGTTTGGAGTCCCGGATGAGATCCCGGACATCACGAGGAGTTCCGGAATGGTCCGGAGGTAAAGATTGATATATAGGAAGTATGGTTTTGGCCACCGGAAGTGTTCCGGGCATCACCGGTAGTGTACCGGGACCACCGGAGGGGTCCGGGGGTCCACCAGGTGGGGCCACCAGCCCCGGAGGCCTACATGGGCCAATAGTGGGAAGGTACCAGCCCCTAGGTGGGCTGGGGCACCTCCCACCAAGGCCCAAGGCGCCTCCAAGAGGGGAAGGGGGCAAACCCTAGGGCAGATGGGCCCTAAGGCCCACCCCAGGTGCGCCTCCCCCTCTCCCCCTTGTGGCCGCCACCCAGATGGGATCTGGGGGTTGCGGCCACCCCTAGGGAGGGAACCCTAGGTGGGGGCGCAGCCCCTTCCCTTCCCCTATATATACTTGAGGTATTGGAGGCTGCAAGACACACGAGATCCTCTCCCTCTTGGCGCAGCCCTACCTCTCTTCCTCCTCGTCTCTCGTAGTGCTTGGTGAAGCCCTGCTGGAGTCCCGCGCTCCTCCACCACCACCACGCCGTCGTGCTTCTGCTGGATGGAGTCTTCCCAACCTCTCCTTCTCCCCTTGCTGGATCAAGGCATAGGAGACATCATCGGGCTGTACGTGTGTTGAACACGGAGGTGCCGTCCGTTCGGCACTAGGATCATCGGTGATTTGGATCACGACGAGTACGACTCCATCAACCCCGTTCACTTGAACGCTTCCGCTTAGCGATCTACAAGGGTATGTAGATGCACTCTCCTTCCCTTCGTTGCTAGATTACTCCATAGATTGATCTTGGTGATGCATAGAAAATTTTGAATTTCTGCTACGTTCCCCAACAGTGGTATCATGAGCTAGGTCTATGCATAGTTACTATGCACGAGTAGAACACAAAGTAGTTGTGGGCGTCGATATTGTCAATTATCTTGCCGTTACTAGTCTTATCTTGATTCGGCGGCATCGTGGGATGAAGCGGCCCGGACCAACCTTACACGTATGCTTACGTGAGACCGGTTCCACCGACTGACATGCACTAGTTGCATAAGGTGGCTGGCGGGTGTCTGTCTCTCCCACTTTAGTCGGATCGGATTCGATGAACAGGGTCCTTATGAAGGGTAAATAGAAATTGGCAATTCACGTTGTAGTTTTGGCGTAGGTAAGAAACGTTCTTGCTAGAAACCTATAGCAGCCACGAAAAACTTGCAACAACAATTAGAGGACGTCTAACTTGTTTTTGCAGCAAGTGTTTTGTGATGTGATATGGCCAAAGGATGTGATGAATGATATATATGTGATGTATGAGATCATGTTCTTGTAATAGGAATCACGACTTGCATGTCGATGAGTATGACAACCGGCACGAGCCATAGGAGTTGTCTTTATTTTTTGTATGACCTGCGTGTCATTGAGAAACGCCATGTAAATTACTTTACTTTATTGCTAAACGTGTTAGCCATAGTAGTAGAAGTAATAGTTGGCGAGCAACTTCATGGAGACACGATGATGGAGATCATGATGATGGAGATCATGGTGTCATGCCGGTGACAAGATGATCATGGAGCCCCAAGATGGAGATCAAAGGAGCTATATGATATTGGCCATATCATGTCACTATTATTTGATTGCATGTGATGTTTATCATGTTTTTGCATCTTGTTTACTTAGAACGACGGTAGTAAATAAGATGATCCCTCATAATAATTTCAAGAAAGTGTTCCCCCTAACTGTGCACCGTTGCGACAGTTTGTTGTTTCGAAGCACCACGTGATGATCGGGTGTGATAGATTCCAACGTTCACATACAACGGGTGTAAGACAGATTTACACATGCAAACACTTAGGTTGACTTGATGAGCCTAGCATGTACAGACATGGCCTCGGAACACAAAAGACCGAAAGATCGAACATGAGTCGTATAGAAGATACGATCAACATGAAGATGTTCACCGATGTTGACTAGTCCGTCTCACGTGATGATCGGACACGGCCTAGTTGACTCGGATCATGTAATCACTTAGA
This sequence comes from Triticum urartu, assembly GCF_056163025.1. Taxonomy (NCBI): domain Eukaryota; kingdom Viridiplantae; phylum Streptophyta; class Magnoliopsida; order Poales; family Poaceae; genus Triticum; species Triticum urartu. The sequence continues at coordinate 92,248,009 of NC_141879.1, forward strand.
TGACTAGAGGGATGTCTATCTGAGTGGGAGTTCATAAAATGAACTTAATTATCCTGAACATAGTCAAAAGGTCTTCGCAAATTATGTCGTGGCTCGCGCTTCAGTTCTACTGTTTAGATATGTTCCTGGAGAAAATTTAGTTGAAAGTTGATAGTAGCAATTATGCGGACTAGGTCCGTAAACTGAGGATTGTCCTCATTGCTTCATAGAAGGCTTGTGTCCTTAATGCACCGCTCAGTGTGCTGAACCTCAAACGTCGTCTGTGGATGTTGCGAACATCTGACATACACATTTTGATAACTACGTGATAGTTCAGTTAAACGGTTTAGAGTTGAGGCACCAACGACATTTTTGAAACGTCGCGAAACATATGAGATGTTTCGAGGGCTGAAATTGGGATTTCAGGCTCGTGCCCACGTCAAGAGGTATAAGACCTCCGACAATTTTCTTAGCCTGCAAACTAAGGGAGAAAAGCTCAATTGTTGACCTTGTGCTCAGATTGTCTGAGTACAACAATCATTTGAATCGAGTGGGAGTTGATCTTCCAGATGAGATAGTGATGTTTCTCCGAACGCATTACCACCAAGCTGCTAGAGCTTCGTGATGAACTATAATATATCAGGGACATATATGATGATCCTTGAGATATTCGCGATGTTTGACACCACAAAAGTAGAAATCAAGAAGGAGCATCAATTGTTGATGGTTGGTGAAACCACTAGTTTCAAGAAGGGCAAGGGCAAGAAGGGATACTTCATGAAACGGCAAATCAGCTGCTGCTCTAGTGAAGAAACCCAAGGTTGAACCCAAACCCGAGACTAAGTGCTTCTGTAATAACGGGAAGAGCCACTAGAGCAGAATTACCCTAGATACTTGGTAGATGAGAAGGCTGGCAAGGTCGATAGAAGTATATTGGATATACATTGTGTTAATGTGTACCTTACTAGTACTCCTAGTAGCACCATGGTATTAGATACCGGTTCGGTTGCTAAGTGTTAGTAAACTCGAAATAAAAGGCTGCGGAGTAAACGGAGACTAGCTAAAGGTGAGATGGCGATATGTGTTGGAAGTTTTTCCCAAGCTTGATGTGATCAAGCATCGCACGCTACCTCTACCATCGAGATTGGTGTTTGCGTTGAGCGTAGACATGATTGGATTATGTCTATCGCAATACGGTTATTCATTTAAGGAAAATAATGGTTACTCTGTTTATTTGAATAATACCTTCAATGGTCTTGCACCTAAAACGAATGGTTTATTGAATCTCGATCGTAGTGATACACATGTTCATGCCAAAAGATATAAGATAGTAATGATAGTACCACCTACTTGTGGCACTGCCACGTAAGTCATATCGGTATAAAACGCATGAAGAAGCTCCATGTTGATGGATCTTTGGGCTCAGTCATTTTTGAAAAGTTTGAGACATGCGAACCATGTCTATTGGTGTATATGCATGAAGAAACTCCATGCAAATGGACCGTTTGGACTCACTTGATTTTGAATCAATTGAGACATGCAAATCATACCACATGGGCAAGATGACTGAAAGCCTCGTTTTCAGTAAAATGGAACTAGAAAGCAACTTGTTGGAAGTAATACATTTTGATGTGTGCAGTCCAATGAGTGCTGAGGCGTGTAGTGGATATCGTTATGTTCTTACTTCACAGATGATTTGAGTAGATGTTGAGTATATTTACTTGATGAATCACGAGTCTGAATTATTGAAAGGTTCAAGTAATTTCAGGGTGAAGGTGAGAGATCGTCGTGACAAGAGGATAAAATATCTATGATATGATCATAGAGATGAATATCTGAATTACGAGTTTGGCACAGAATTAAGACATTGTGGAAATTGTTTCACAACTAATACAGTCTAAAACACCATAGTATGATGGTGTGTCCGAACATCATAACTGTACCCTATTGGATATGATGCATACCATGATGTCTCTTATCGAATTACCACGATAGTTTATGGGTTAGGCATTAGAGACAACCACATTCACTTTAAATAGGGCACCACGTAATTCCGATGAGATGACACCATATGAACTATGGTTTAGAGAAACCTAAGCTATCATTTGTTAAAAGGTTTGGGGCTACAACGCTTATGTGAAAAGTTTCAGGCTGACAAGCTCGAACCCAAAGCGGAAAAATGCATCTTCATAGGACACCCAAAACAGTTGGGTGTACCTCCTGTCTCAGATCCGAAAGCAATAAGGGATTGTTTCTAGAATCGGATCCTTTCCCGAGGAAAAGTTTCTCTCGAAAGAATTGAGTGGGAGGATGGTGGAGACTTGATGAGGTTATTGAACCGTCTCTTCAACTAGTGTGTGGCAGGGCACAGGGAGTTGTTCCTGCGGCACCTACACCAATTGAAGTGGAAGCTTATGATAGTGATCATGAAACTTCAGATCAAGACACTACCAAACCTCGTGGGATGACAAGGATGCGTACTACTTCAGAATGGTACGTAATCATGTCTTGGAAGTCATGTTGCTAGACAACAATGAACCTACGAGCTATGGAGAAGCGATGGTGGGCCTGGATTCCAAAATGGCTCGAGGCCATATAATCCGAGAGAGGATCCATATATGAAAACAAAGTGTAGACTTTGGAAGAACTACTTGATGGTCATAAGGCTGTTAGGTACATATGGATCTTTAAAAGGAAGACGGACAATGATGGTATGTATCACCATTAAGAAAGCTCGACTTGTCGTTAAGATGTTTTCCGACAAGTTCAAGGAGTTGACTACGATGAGACTTTCTCACTCGTAGCGATGCTAAGAGTCTGTTGGAATTATATTAGCGATTATTGCATTATTTATGAAATCTTGCAGATAGGATGTCAAAACATTGTTTCCTCGACGATTTTTTGGAGGAAAGGTTGTATGTGATACAACCGGAAGGTTTTGTCAATCCTGAAAGATGCTAACAAGTATGCAAAGCTCCAGGAATCCTTCTAAGGACTGGAGTAAGCATCTAGGAGTTGGAATGTATGCTTTGATGAGATGATCAAAGTTTTTGGGTGTATACAAAGTTTATGAGAAACTTGTATTTCCAAAGAAGTGAGTGGGAGCACTATAGAATTTCTGATGAGTATATGTTGTTGACATATTGTTGATCAGAAATGACGTAGAATTTCTGGAAAGCATATAGGGTTATTTGGAAAGTGTTTTTCAATGGAAAGCCTGGATTAAGCTACTTGAACATTGAGCATAAAGATCGATAAGGATAGATCAAAACGCTTAATGGTACTTTCAAATGAGCACATACCTTGACATGTTCTTGAAGGTGTTCAAGATGGATCAGTCAAAGAAGGAGTTCTTGCCTGAGTTGTAAGGTATGAAGTTAAGACTTAAAGCTCGACCACGGCAGAAGAAAGAGGAAGGACGAAGGTCGTCCCCTATGCTTTTGTCATAGGCTCCATACGGTATGCCATGCTAAGTACCACAACTGATGTGTGCCTTGCCACATATTTGGCAAGAGGGTACAAAGGTGATCTAGGAGTAGATCACCAGATAGCGGTCTAAATTATCCTTAGAGGAATAAGGATATGTTTCTCGGTTATGGAGGTGATAAAGAGTTACGTCGATGCAAGCTTAACACCTGTCCGGATAGCTCTGAGTAGAGATACCGGATACGTATAATGGAGCAACAATTTAGAATAGCTCCAAGTAGAACAGTTATTTGAAATGGCTCCAAATGTAGCATAGTAGTTGCATCTACAAGATGACATAGAAATTTGCGAAGTACATACGGATCTGAATGCTGCAGACCCGTTGACTGAAACCTCTCTCACAAGCATAACATGATCAAACCCAGAACTCTTGGGTGTTAGTCACATGGGGATGTGACCTTGAGTGTTAATCACATATCGATGTGAACTGGATTATTGACTCTGGTGCACGTGGGAGACTGTTGGAAATATGCCCTAGAGGCAATAATAAATTGGTTATTATTATATTTCCTTGTTCATGATAATCGTTTATTATCCATGCTAGAATTGTATTGATAGGAAACTCAGATACATGTGTGGATACATAGACAGCACCATGTCCCTAGTAAGCCTCTAGTTGACTAGCTCGTTCATCAATAGATGGTTACGGTTTCCTGACCATGGACATTGGATGTTGTTTATAACGGGATCACATCATTAGGAGAATGATGTGATGGACAAGACCCAATCCTAAGCCTAGCACAAGATCATGTAGTTCGTATGCTGAAGCTTTTCTAATGTCAAGTATCATTTCCTTAGACCATGAGATTGTGCAACTCCCGGATACCGTAGGAGTGCTTTGGGTGTGCCAAACGTCACAACGTAACTGGGTGGCTATAAAGGTACACTACAGGTATCTCCGAAAGTGTCTGTTGGGTTGGCACGAATCGAGACTGGGATTTGTCACTCCGTGTAAACGGAGAGGTATCTCTGGGCCCACTCGGTAGGACATCATCATAATGTGCACAATGTGATCAAGGAGTTGATCATGGGATGATATGTTACGGAACGAGTAAAGAGACTTGCCGATAATGAGATTGAACAAGGTATCGGGATACCGACGATCGAATCTCGGGCAAGTATCGTACCGCTAGACAAAGGGAATTGTATACGGGATTGATTAAGTCCTTGACATCGTGGTTCATCCGATGAGATCATTGTGGAGCATGTGGGAGCCAACATGGGTATCCAGATCCCGCTGTTGGTTATTGACTGGAGAGGTGTCTCGGTCATGTCTACATGGTTCCCGAACCCGTAGGGTCTACACACTTAAGGTTCGATGACGCTAGGGTTATAGGGAAAGTATGTACGCGGTTACCGAATGTTGTTTGGAGTCCCGGATGAGATCCCGAACGTCACGAGGAGTTCCGGAATGGTTCGGAGGTAAAGATTGATATATAGGAAGTATGGTTTTGGCCACCGGAAGTGTTCCGGGCATCACCGGTAGTGTACCAGGACCACCGGAGGGGTCCGGGGGTCCACCAGGTGGGGCCACCAGCCCCGGAGGCCTACATGGGCCAATAGGGGAAGGGACCAGCCCCTAGGTGGGCTGGGGCACCTCCCACCAAGGCCCAAGGCGCCTCCAAGAGGGGAAGGGGGCAAACCCTAGGGCAGATGGGCCCTAAGGCCCACCCCAGGTGTGCCTCCCCCTCTCCCCCTTGTGGCCGCCACCTAGATGGGATCTAGGGGCTGCCGCCACTCCTAGGGAGGGAACCCTAGGTGGGGGCGCAGCCCCTTCCCTTCCCATATATATACTTGAGGTATTGGAGGCTGCAAGACACACGAGATCCTCTCCCTCTTGGCGCAGCCCTACCTCTCTTCCTCCTCGTCTCTCGTAGTGCTTGGCGAAGCCCTGCTGGAGTCCCGCGCTCCTACACCACCACCACGCCGTCGTGCTGCTGCTGGATGGAGTCTTCCCAACCTCTCCTTCTCCCCTTGCTGGATCAAGGCGTAGGAGACATCACCGGGCTGTACGTGTGTTGAACACGGGGGTGCCGTCCGTTTGGCACTAGGATCATCGGTGATTTGGATCACGACGAGTACGACTCCATCAACCCCGTTCACTTGAACGCTTCTGCTTAGCGATCTACAAGGGTATGTAGATGCACTCTCCTTCCCTTCGTTGCTAGATTACTCCATAGATTGAGCTTGGTGATGCGTAGAAAAATTTGAATTTCTGCTACGTTCCCCAACATACCGGAACCCCCCGGGGGGTTATTGGGCCTCATGGGCCCAAAGTGGTGGAAGAGGAGAGGCAGCAGGAGGTGGCGTGCGGCCCCCCTTGCCCCAATCCGAATTGGGAAAGGGAAGGGGGTGGCGGGCCCCCTTCTCCTTCCTTCTCTCCAACTCCTCCTTCCCCCTTCTCCTAGTTGAAATAGGAAAGGGAGGCAAAACCTACTTGGAGTAGGATTGCCCCCCTTGGGGTGCCTCCTCCTCTTGGCCGGCCCCCTCCTCCTCCCCCCTTTATATACGGAGGAGGGGGCACCCCATAGACACAACAATTGATCTCTTGGATCTTTTACCCGTGTGCGGTGCCCCCCTCCACCATAATCCACCTCGGTCATATCGTAGCGTTGCTTAGGCGAAGCCCTGCATTGGTAGAACATCATCATCGTCACCACACCGTCGTGCTGACGGAACTCTCCCACAAAGCTCGGCTGGATCGGAGTTCGAGGGACGTCATCGAGTTGAACGTGTGCAGAACTCGGAGGTGTCGTGCGTTTGGTGCTTGATCGGTCGGATCGTGAAGACTACATCAACCGCGTTGTGCTAACGCTTCCGCTTTCGGTCTACGAGAGTACGTGGACACACTCTCCCCTCTCGTTGCTATGCATCACCATGATCTTGCGTGTGCGTAGGAATTTTTTTTTGAAATTACTACGTTCCCTAACAGCCCCCCTGCCCCCGTATATAAAGGAGCAAGGGGGAGGCCTGATGACCCACAAGTATAGGGGATCTATCATAGTCCTTTCGATAAGTAAGAGTGTCGAACCCAATGAGGAGCAGAAGGAAATGATAAGCGGTTTCAGCAAGGTATTCTCTGCAAGTACTGAAATAAGTGGTAACAGATAGTTTTGTGATAAGATAAATTGTAACGAGCAACAAGTAACAAAAGTAAATAAAGTGCAGCAAGGTGGCCCAATCCTTTTTGTAGCAAAGGACAAGCCGGAACAAACTCTTATAATAGGAAAAGCGCTCCCGAGGACACATGGGAATATCGTCAAGCTAGTTTTCATCATGTTCATATGATTCGTGTTCGATACTTTGATAATTTGATATGTGGGTGGACCGGTGCTTGGGTGATGTTCTTACTTGAACAAGCATCCCACTTATGATTAACCTCTATTGCAAGCATCCGCAACTACAACAAAAGTATTAAGGTAAACCTAACCATAGCATGAAACATATGGATCCAAATCAGCCCCTTACGAAGCAACGCATAAACAAGGGTTTAAGCTTCTGTCACTCTAGAAACCCATCATCTACTTATTACTTCCCAATGCCTTCCTCTAGGCCCAAATAATGGTGAAGTGTTATGTAGTCGACGTTCACATAAGACCACTAGAGGCTAGACAAGATACATCTTATCAAAATATCAAACGAATACCAAATTCACATGACTACTAATAGCAAGACTTCTCCCTTGTCCTCAGGAACAAACGTAATTACTCACAAAGCATATTCATGTTCATAATCAGAGGGGTAATAATATGCATATAGGATCTGAACATATGATCTTCCACCAAATAAACCAACTAGCATCAACTACAAGGAGTAATCAACACTACTAGCAACCTACTAGCACCAATCCCGGACTTTGAGACAAGAATTGGATACAAGAGATGAACTAGGGTTTGGAGATGAGACGGTGCTGGTGAAGATGTTGATGGAGATTTCCCTCTCCCGATGAGAGGAGTGTTGGTGATGACGATGGTGATGATTTCCCCCTCCCGGAGGGAAGTATCCCCGGCAGAACAGCTCTGCCGGAGCTCTAGATTGGATCCGCCAAGGTTCCGCCTCGTGGCGGCGGAGTCTCGTCCTGAAAAGTTCCTTGCTATTTTTTTCTCATCGAAATACTTCATATAGGAGAAGATGGACGTCGGAGAGCCACCAGGGGGCCCACGAGGTTGGGGGCGCGCCCTGGGGGGGTACCCCCCACCCTCGTGAGCAGGGTGTGGGCCCCCTGGCCTTCATCTTTGGCGAGGATTTTTCTTTATTTATTTTAAGACGTTCCATAGAGTTTTAGGACTTTTGGAGTTGCGTAGAATAGGTCTCTAATATTTGCTCCTTTTCCAGCCCAGAATTCCAGCTGCCAGCATTCTCCCTCCTTATGTAAACCTTGTAAAATAAGAGAGAATAGCCATAAGTATTGTGACATAAAGTGAAATAACAGCCCATAATGCAGTAAATATCGATATAAAAGCATGATGCAAAATGGACGTATCAACTCCCCCAAGCTTAGACCTCACTTGTCCTCAAGCGAAAAGCCGATAACAATAAATATGTCCTCATGTTTAGAGGTAGAGGCGTCGATAAAAATAAAATACGGACATGCAGGCATCATGATTATTCTCATAACAGCAACATATATAGATTTTGTCATATGATTACTTATGTTCAAGTGATGATCTATTCACAATGCAAAATTATAAATCATAAACCTTATTGGGCTCCGACAAATCATAATCTCAGTCATTGAAGCAATTGCAATTTATCATAACATCAGAAAGAGTCTATGTCAGAGCTAAAAAGCAAGTCCACATACTCAACTATCATTTAGTCATCCATAATTGCTAACACTCACGCAATACTTGTGGTTACGGAGTTTTAATCGGACACAGAGAAAGATAGGGGCTTATAGTTTTGCCCCACAACCTTTTACCTCAAGGGTAATGTCAACAATAATGGTTCATGCTCCCCTACATCCAATTAGATATATATATCATGTTCTTTCCAACATGCTGAGCTTGCCAAAGGATAAAATGAAAAAGAAAAGGTGAAGATCATCATGACTCTTGCATAAGGTAGAGGATAATATTAAAAGATAGGCCCTTCGCAGAGGGAAGCAGAGGTTGCCATGCGCTTTTATGGTTGGATGCATAAAATTTCAATGCGAAAGAACATCACTTTATATTGCCCCTTGTGATATGAACCTTTATTACAGTCCATCGCTTTTATTACTTCCACATCACAAGATCGTATAAAGCTTATTTCTCCCACACCAATCAATCATACATATTTAGAGCAATTTTTATTGCTTTGCACCGATGACAACTTACTTGAAGGATCTTACTCAATCCATAGGTAGATATGGTGGACTCTCATGGCAAAACTGGTTTATGGATTTTGGAAGCACAAGTAGTATTTCTACTTAGTGCTGAGAATTTGGCTAGCATGAGGGGGAAAGGCAAGCTCAAAAAGTTAGAGGATCTATGACAACATACTTTATCTCAGATATAAGAAAGATATAACTCATTACGTTGTCTTCCTTGTCCAACATCAACTCTTTAGCATGTCATATTTTAATGAGTGCTCCCAATCATAAAAGATGTCAATGATAATATATCTATATGTGAAAACCCCTCTTTCCTTATTACTTTCTATTAATTGCAACAATGACCAAAGCTATGTCTGCCAACTCCCAACAACGTTTAATCATCATACTCTTCTATGTGAAGTCATTACTCTCAATAAGATCAATATGAACTTTTTGTTTTTTTATTCTTTTCTCTTTTTCTTTTATTCACCCAAGATCATGGCAAAATAATCAAGCCCTTGACTCAACACTAATCTTTATTATATATAGCTCACAGACTCGATTACAAAGAGAGATCATAAAGCAAAACTCAAAACTATGCCATAAGCTTTATTCTACTAGATCAAGATACTATTAATAGGATCGAACTAAGAAAAACGATAAAGATAGGAGTTGTGATGGTGATACGATACCGGGGCACCTCCCCCAAGCTTGGCAGTTGCCAAGGGGAGTGCCCATACCCATGTGATTTTATCTCCTTCGTCGGTGAAGAAGGTGGTGGTGATGGATAATCGCACATCGAGCGTAAGAGGTCCTCCAGCTTGCGGATAATGCCCTTGAGTGCGACAATATGCTCCTTCAACAAAATATTTTCTTGTGTGAGATACTTGTTTTGTATACGAGGTAACTCAATCATCTTGAAAGCTTCGATCTCGGTTGGGGTAAGAAGGTTATGATCAAGTTGAAGGATGTCTTTTGCTGCCAGAGCTTGATCCTCCGTGGCCTTCTTGATCCTTTCATCCTTGTTGACCCTCGTGGGTTCTTCCCTCTTCAGATCTATCTTCATTAGCCAAGCATCGTTGTCACCATTGTTGGAGGAGGGAGACGACATGATGCCTAGCCTGGAAAACCCTGACAGAAAACAGATCGAAACAAGAACAGAGGAGGTTTGCGTGATACGGGAGTCAAAACCTTCGGGAGAATATATAATGAATTTTTACTGACCAAAATACGTATTGCACAAGAAGACGGAGTCTGGAAGGCACACGAGGTAGGGGGCGCGCCCAGGGGGGTAGGGCGTGCCCACCACCCTCATGGGGCCCTTGTGTCCTTCCCGGACTGCTACTTATTTTTCTATTTTTTAAATATTCCAAAACGGAGAAATATTGCCTTAAAAATTGTTTTGGAGTCGGTTTACTTACCATACCACATACCTATTCCTTTTCGGAGTCTGAAACATTCTGGAAAGTGTCCCTTATGTATTCCTTCGGGGTTACGGTTTCAATAATATTGGTTTCAACATTTATGGGATTACCTGAGATATAATGTTTAATTCTTTGACCGTTTACCACCTTCGGATTTGAGCCCTCGAAGTTGTTGATTTTTATGGCACCGGAACGATAGACCTCTTCGATGACGTAGGGGCCTTCCCATTTGGAGAGAAGTTTTCCTGCAAAAAATCTTAAACGAGAGTTGTATAGCAATACATAATCACCTACATTAAACTCACGCTTTTGTATCCCTTTGTCATGCCATCTTTTAACTTTTTCTTTAAACAACTTGGCATTTTCATAAGCCTGGGTTCTCCATTCATCAAGTGAGCTAATATCAAATAACCTCTTCTCACCGGCAAGTTTGAAATCGTAGTTAAGCTCTTTAATAGCCCAATATGCCTTATGTTCTAGTTCGAGAGGTAAGTGACATGATTTTCCATAAACCATTTTATACGGAGACATACCCATAGGATTTTTATATGCAGTTCTATAAGCCCATAATGCATCATCAAGTTTCTTAGACCAATTCTTTCTAGACCTATTAACAGTCTTTTGCAAAATTAATTTGAGCTCTCTATTGCTCAACTCTACTTGACCACTAGATTGTGGGTGATAAGGAGATGCAATTCTATGATTAACATCATATTTAGCAAGCATTTTACGGAAGGCACCATGAATAAAGTGTGAACCACCATCAGTCATTAAATATCTAGGGACTCCAAACCTCGGAAAAATAACTTCTTTAAGCATTTTAATAGAAGTGTTATGATCGGCACTACTAGTTGGAATAGCTTCTACCCACTTAGTAACATAATCAACAGCAACTAAAATATGTGTGTATCCATTAGAGGCAGGAAAAGGTCCCATATAATCAAAGCCCCAAACATCAAACGGTTCAATTACAAGAGAATAATTCATAGGCATTTCTTGACGTCTACTAATATTACCAATTCTTTGACATTCATCACAAGACAAGACAAACTTACGGGCATCCTTGAAGAGAGTAGGCCAATAAAAACCAGATTGCAGTACCTTATGTGCAGTTCTATCTCCAGCGTGGTGTCCTCCATAAGACTCGGAATGACACTTGCGTAGGATCTGTTCCTGTTCATGCTCAGGTACACAACGTCTAATAACACCATCTACTCCTTCTTTATAAAGATGTGGGTCATCCCAAAAGTAATGTCTCAAGTCATAGAAAAACTTTTTCTTTTGCTGGTATGTGAAGCTAGGTGGTATAAACTTAGCAACAATATAATTAGCATAATCAGCATACCATGGAGTACTACGAGAAGTACTTATAACATTTAATTGTTCATAAGGAAAGTTATCATTAATAGGCAATGGGTCATCAAGAATATTTTCTAACCTAGACAAGTTGTCTCCAACGGGGTTCTCAGCTCCCTTTCTATCAACAATATGCAAATCAAATTCTTGTAGCAAGAGAACCCATCTAATAAGTCTAGGTTTAGCATCTTTCTTTTCCATAAGGTATTTAATAGCAGCATGATCAGTTTGAATAGTTACTTTAGAATCAACAATATAAGATCTGAACTTATCACAAGCAAATACAACTGCTAAAAGCTCTTTTTCAGTAGTAGCATAATTTCTTTGAGCATTGTCTCGAGTCTTACTAGCATAATGAATAACATTTAATTTCTTATCAACTCTTTGCCCTAGAACAGCACCTACAGCATAATCACTAGCATCACACATAATTTCAAAGGGTAAATTCCAATCAGGTGGCTGAACAACAGGTGCAGAGACTAATGCTTTCTTAAGTATTTCAAATGCTTCTACACAATCATCATCAAAGACAAATGGTATATCTTTTTGCAATAAATTAGTCAGAGGCCGAGAAATTTTTGAGAAGTCCTTAATGAACCTCCTATAAAATCCAGCGTGACCAAGGAAACTTCTTATACCTTTGATGTCCTTGGGACATGGCATCTTTTCAATAGCATCAACCTTGGCTTTATCAACTTCAATACCTCTTTCAGAAACTTTGTGCCCCAAGACAATACCTTCATTAACCATAAAGTGGCACTTTTCCCAATTCAAGACAAGATTAGTTTCTTCACATCTCTGCAGAACTCGATCAAGATTGCTCAAGCAATCATCAAAAGAAGAACCATAGACGGAAAAGTCGTCCATGAAAACCTCACAAATCTTTTCACAAAAGTCAGAGAATATAGCCATCATGCATCTTTGAAAGGTAGCAGGTGCATTACATAAACCAAAAGGCACACGTCTATAAGCAAAAGTACCAAAAGGGCATGTAAAAGTAGTCTTAGATTGATCTCTAGCCGACACAGGTATTTGAGAGAAACCAGAATAACCATCTAGAAAGCAATAGTGTGTATGTTTGCATAATCTTCCTAGCATTTGATCAATAAAAGGTAAGGGGTAATGATCTTTCTTATTAGCTTTATTTAATTTGCGGAAATCAATTACCATCATATAACCTGTGATAATTCTTTGTGGAATCAATTCATCTTTATCATTAGGAACAACAGTAATACCTCCCTTCTTAGGGACACAATGGACAGGACTTACCCACTCACTATCAGCAACGGGATAGATTATACCTGCCTCCAGAAGCTTAAGTATTTCTTTTTTTACCACATCTTTCATTTTAGGATTCAGACGTCGTTGAGGATCATGAACTGGTTTGGCATCTGCTTCCAAATTTATTTTATGTTGACATAGAGTGGGACTAATGCCCTTAAGAGCATCAAGAGTATATCCAATAGCAGCACGATGCTTCTTCAGAGTTTTCAATAATCTTTCTTCTTCATGCTCTGAAAGGTTAGCACTAATAATAACAGGATATATCTTCTTTTCATCAAGATAAGCATATTTAAGATTATCAGGCAAAGGTTTAAGTTCAAACACGAGATCACCCTTGGGTGGAGGAGGATCCCCTAAAATTTCAACAGGAAAATTGTGTTGCAGAATAGGTTCCTGTTTAAAGAATACTTCATCTATTTCCCTTCTTTCATTCATGAACATATTATTTTCATGGTCTAGCAAATAGTGTTCTAAAGGATCACTAGGAGGTACAGCAATAGAAGCAAGACCAATAATTTCATCCTTACTAGGTAATTCTTCCTCATGATGTTGTTTACTAAATTTAGAGAAATTAAACTCATGAACCATATCATCCAAGCCAATAGTAACAACATTCTTTTCGCAATCTATCCTAGCATTAATAGTGTTCAAGAAGGGTCTACCAAATATAATGGGACAAAAGCTATCTTGCGGAGAAGTAAGAACAAGAAAATCAGCAGGATATTTAGTTTTCCCACACAAGACTTCAACATCTCTAACAATTCCAATTGGTAAAATAGTATCTCTATTGGCAAGTTTAATTGTGACATCAATACCTTCTAACTCTGCAGGTGCAATATCATGCATAATTTCTTTGTATAAGTCATGAGGTATAACACTAGCACTGGCACCCATATCACATAAGCCATGATAACAATGATCTCCTATCTTAACAGAAATAACAGGCATGCCTACCACAGGTCTATGTTTATCTTTAGCACAAGGTTTAGCAATTCTAGCAGTTTCACTTTCGAACTGAATAACATGCCCATCTATATTATCAGACAAGAGATCTTTAACAATAGCAATATTAGGTTCAACTTTAACTTGCTCAGGAGGTGTATATGTTTTAATATTGCTTTTACGAACCACAGTTGAAGCTTTAGCATGATCCTTTATCTTAACAGGGAAAGGTGGTTTCTCAACATAAGAAGTAGGAACAATAGGATCATTATAAGTGACAGTCTTTTCTTCAACTTTAATAGGTGCAGCTACTTTTACTTCTATGGGAGGATGATATCTAAACCACTTCTCCTTAGGGAGATCAACATAAGTAGCAAAAGATTCACAGAAAGAAGCTACTATCTTAGAGTCAAGTCCATATTTAGTGCTAAACTTACGGAAAATATCGGTGTCCATAAAAGATTTAACACAATCAAACTTAGGTGTCATACCTGACTCCTTACCTTCATCGAGGTCCCAATCTTCAGAGTTGCGTTTAATTCTATCCAATAAATTCCATCTGAATTCAATAGTCTTCATCATAAAAGAGCCAGCACAAGAAGTATCGAGCATGGTGCGATTGTTTTTAGAAAGCCGAGCATATAAATTTTGAATAATCATTTCTCTTGAGAGCTCATGATTGGGGCATGAATATAACATTGATTTAAGCCTCCCCCAAGCTTGAGCGATGCTTTCTCCTTCGCAAGGCCAGAAATTATATATATATAATTGCGATCACGGTGAACAAGATGCATAGGGTAATACTTTTGATGAAATTCCAACTTCAATCTTTCATAGTCCCATGATCTCATATCATCACATAGCCTATACCATATCAATGCATCTCCCTTCAAAGATAAAGGGAAGACCTTCTTCTTAGCAACATCATCGGGTATATCTGCAAGCTTAAATAATCCACAAACTTCATCCACATATATTAAGTGCTCATCAGGATGCTTTGTTCCATCACCTGTAAAAGGATTAGCTAGCAGTTTTTCTATCATACCCGAAGGATACTCATAAGGAATTTCATTTTCAATAGGTTCAGTAGGTTGAGGAGCAACTCTTTGATCTACTGGTCGGGGTGAAGATACCCCGAACAAGCCCCTCAGAGAATTACTTTCCATAGTAACAAGTGACAGTAAATTTCAGCACACTATATAAATTTTTCCTTACCAAATTCCACCTACCAAAGGCGCTACACTCCCCGGCAACGACGCCAGAAAAGAGTCTTGATGACCCACAAGTATAGGGGATCTATCTAGTCCTTTCGATAAGTAAGAGTGTCGAACCCAACGAGGAGCAGAAGGAAATGATAAGCGGTTTTCAGCAAGGTATTCTCTGCAAGTACTGAAATAAGTGGTAACAGATAGTTTTTTGATAAGATAAATTGTAACGAGCAACAAGTAACAAAAGTAAATAAAGTGCAGCAAGGTGGCCCAATCCTTTTTGTAGCAAAGGACAAGCCGGAACAAACTCTTATAATAGGAAAAGCGCTCCCGAGGACACATGGGAATATCGTCAAGCTAGTTTTCATCACGTTCATATGATTCGCGTTCGATACTTTGATAATTTGATATGTGGGTGGACCAGTGCTTGGGTGCTGTTCTTACTTGAACAAGCATCCCACTTATGATTAACCTCTATTGCAAGCATCCGCAACTACAACAAAAGTATTAAGGTAAACCTAACCATAGCATGAAACATATGGATCCAAATCAGCCCCTTACGAAGCAACGCATAAACTAGGGTTTAAGCTTCTGTCACTCTAGCAACCCATCATCTACTTATTACTTCCCAATGCCTTCCTCTAGGCCCAAATAATGGTGAAGTGTTATGCAGTCGATGTTCACATAACACCACTAGAGGCTAGACAACATACATCTTATCAAAATATCAAACGAATACCAAATTCACATGACTACTAATAGCAAGACTTAACCCTTGTCCTCAGGAACAAACATAATTACTCACAAAGAGTATTCATGTTCATAATCAGAGGGGTAATAATATGCATATAGGATCTGAACATATGATCTTCCACCAAATAAACCAACTAGCATCAACTACAAGGAGTAATCAACACTACTAGCAACCTACTAGCACCAATCCCGGACTTTGAGACAAGAATTGGATACAAGAGATGAACTAGGGTTTGGAGATGAGATGGTGCTGGTGAAGATGTTGATGGAGATTGCCCTCTCCCGATGAGAGGAGCGTTGGTGATGACGATGGTGATGATTTCTCCCTCCCGAAGGGAAGTATCCCCGGCAGGACAGCTCTGCCGGAGCTCTAGATTGGATCCGCCAAGGTTCCGCCTCGTGGCGGCGGAGTCTCGTCCTGAAAAGTTCCTTGCTATTTTTTTCTCATCGAAAGACTTCATATAGGAGAAGATGGACGTCGGAGAGCCACCAGGGGGCCCACGAGGTAGGGGGGCACGCCCCCCACCCTCGTGAGCAGGGTGTGGGCCCCCTGGCCTTCATCTTTGGCGAGGATTTTTCTTTATTTATTTTAAGACGTTCCGTGGAGTTTCGGGACTTTTGGAGTTGCGCAGAATAGGTCTCTAATATTTGCTCCTTTTCCAGCCCAGAATTCCAGCTTCCGGCATTCTCCCTCCTTATGTAAACCTTGTAAAATAAGAGAGAATAGCCATAAGTATTGTAACATAAAGTGAAATAACAGCCCATAATGCAGTAAATATCGATATAAAAGCATGATGCAAAATGGACGTATCAAGGTCGGCCGGCCCTAGCAGGGCGCGCGAGGAGGAGTCCTCCTCCTAGTGGGAGTAGGACTCCCCTTTCCTAGTCCCACTAGGAGGGGAAAGGAAGGAGAAGGGGAGGAGAAGGAAAGAGGGGGTGCAGCCCCTCCCCTAGTCCAATTCGGACTAGGCCCATGGGGGGCGCGCGGCCAGCCCTCGTGGCTTCTCCTCTTTTTCCCTTAAAGCCCACTAAGGCCCATATGTACTCCCGTATTCCCGTACCTCCCCCGGTACTCCAAAAAATACCCGGATCACTCGAAACCTTTCCGATGTCCGAATATAGCCTTCCAATATATCAATCTTTACGACTCGATCATTTAGAGACTCCTCGTCATGTCCGTGATCTCATCCAGAACTCCGAACAACCTTCGGTACATCAATTCACATAAACTCATAATACCAATCGTCATCGAACATTAAGCGTGAGGACCCTACGAGTTCGAGAACTATGTAGACATGACCGAGACATGTCTCCGGTCAATAACCAATAGCGGAACCTGGATGCTCATATTGGCTCCTACATATTCTACAAAGATCTTTATCGGTCAAACCGCATAACGGTATATGTTGTTCCCTTTGTCATCGGTATGTTACTTGCCCGAGATTCGATCGTCGGTATCTCAATACCTAGTTTAATCTCGTTACCAGCAAGTCTCTTTACTCGTTCCGTAATGCTATACATCCCGTAACTAACTCATTAGCTACATTGCTTGCAAGGCTTATAGTGATGTGCATTACCGAGAGGGCCCAGAGATACCTCTCCGACAATCGGAGTGACAAATCCTAATCTCGATCTATGCCAACTCAACAAGTACCATCAGAGACACCTGTAGAGCACCTTTATAATCACCCAGTTACATTGTGACGTTTGGTATCACACAAAGTGTTCCTCCGGTACTCAGGAGTTGCATAATCTCATAGTCATAGGAACATGTA
The DNA here is from genome assembly GCF_056163025.1 of Triticum urartu. Taxonomy (NCBI): domain Eukaryota; kingdom Viridiplantae; phylum Streptophyta; class Magnoliopsida; order Poales; family Poaceae; genus Triticum; species Triticum urartu. The sequence goes on from NC_141879.1 coordinate 92,265,512, forward strand.
TAAGTCATGAAGAAAGCAATAGCAACAAACTAAACGATCATCGTGCTAAGCTAACGGATGGGTCAAGTCAATCACATCATTCTCTAATGATGTGATCCCATTAATCAAATGACAGCTCATGTCTATGGTTAGGAAACATAACCATCATTGATTCAACGAGCTAGTCAAGTAGAGGCATACTAGTGACACTCTGTTTGTCTATGTATTCACACATGTACTAAGTTTCCGGTTAATACAATTCTAGCATGAATAATAAACATTTATCATGATATAAGGAAATATAAATAACAACTTTATTATTGCCTTTAGGGCATATTTTCTTTAGGAATCACATTCATTGTGATATCTCAAGAAGAATATGGTGAGCCTTCATGGTGTTGGTGTGCCTGTCGGTGTCAAAACCGGCGGATCTCGGGTAGGGGGTCCCGAACTGTGCGTCTAAGGTGGATGGTAACAGGAGGTAGGGGACACAATGTTTTACCCAGGTTCGGGCCCTCTTGATGGAGGTAAAACCCTACGTCCTACTTGATTAATATTGATGATATGGGTAGTACAAGAGTAGATCTACCACGAGATCAGAGAGGCTAAACCCTAGAAACTAGCCTATGGTATGATTGTATGTTGTCCTACGGACTAAAACCCTCCGGTTTATATAGACACCAGAGAAGTTAGGGTTACACAAGGTCGGTTACAAAGGAGCAGATATACATATCCGTATTGCCTAGCTTGCCTTCCACGCCAAGTAGAGTCCCATCCGGACACGAGATGAAGTCTTCAATCTTGTATCTTCATAGTCTAACAGTCGGGCCAATGGATATAGTCCGGCTTTCCGGAGACCCCCTAATCCAGGAGTCCCTCAGTAGCCCCTGAACCAGGCTTCAATGACGATGAGTCCGGCGCGCAGTGTTGTCTTCGGCATTGCAAGGCGGGTTCCTCCTCCGAATACACCACGGAAGAATTTGAATATAAGGATAGTGTCCGACCCTGCAAAATAAGTTCCACATACCACAGTAGAGAGAATAATATTTCCACCAATCCAATTTGCTGACTTGTTTTGGTAACACGACATTATGTCACGGCCCGGTGATTATTCGAACTGTTTCCTTTAACTAGCCCCGCACATAACGTGAGGCAGTTTTTTGACACGTCTTGTCAAAGCAGAGATCGTGTCCCCTTATCACGGGATTCTCATTAATACGGGTGTGGGTAACCCAACCGCGCCATCGATTATGACGCTTGGGGGACAAGCGAGTTTTACCAGGCTAGTGGGGACGCATAGTTTCGTCCGCCCATATAAAGGGATAAGGATTTACCTTTTAATCCATGCCTTCTTCCTCCTTCGCTCGTCCATCTTCGCACACTCGAGCTCTAGCGCCCAAGTTCACATTTCCCACCTCGACCTTCTCCAACCATGTCCGGAGCGGGAGGCAGGTGGATGGTCTCCTCCGTCACGGAGGGACATGTCAAGAAGCTGAGGAGAGCCGGACACTTGCCCGACGACATCGCACACTGGCTCCCAGAAGAGGGGCAGCTCATCCCCACCCCCAGGCCCCATGAGAGGGTAGTGTTCCTTACCCATTTCCTCTGCGGACTGGGATTTCCTCTCCACCCATTTGTCCGGGGCTCATGTTCTACTACGGCCTGGATTTCCACGATCTGGCCCCGAACTTCATCCTCAACATCTCGGCGTTCATCGTCGTGTGCGAGACCTTCCTCCGCATCAAGCCCCACTTCGGCTTATGGCTGAAGACGTTTAACGTCAAGCCGAAGGTAGTGAGCGGCCGCCAGGCGGAGTGCGGAGGCGCCATGGAGGGCAAGATGCCCAACGTCACATGGCTCGAGGGCTCCTTCATGGAGACCATAAAGGGGTGGCAGTCGGGGTGGTTCTACATCACCGAGCCGCGTGACCCTACATGGGTGGCGGCCCCCGAGTTCCGATCTGGCTTCCCCACACGGCTCACCTCCTGGCAAGAGAAGGGCCTGTCATGGGGTAGTTCGGGAGAGCTGACCGGACTCCAAACATGTATTCAAAACATGGTCAACAAGAAGCTCAAACTTGTCAACGTAGTCCAGGTCATGCTCAACCGTCGGATCCTCCCGTGCCAACAACGGGCCTTCAACTTGTGGGAGTTCGACCCGGCGCAGCACCGAACTCTGAACAGGCTCTTCGACACAACTCACGAAGATGCCTGGAGGGTGCTGTTCAAGAGCGTCGAGGTCCCCCCTCCCACTACTGAGGATCGTGGATTCAGCATGAAGCGCCAAGCCAGCGTGGTAAGCTGCTTTACCTTTTACAGGATATTTTTTTTTCATAGCTTGACTCCGTGCGGGATCTAAACTCCCATACCTTTGACAGGACTGGCAGGAGACAGTCGGACAGATCGACTGTCCAGCTCCTTTGCCCGAAGGCCCAGCAGATGCCCTTTTGGCGAAGATGCTGACTCCGGCTCCTTATACGGTGCCAGAGAAGACCAAGAAGGCCAAGGGAACCTGAAAGAGTTCCCGGTGCTAGGCGTCATCGGACTCACCGTCCGAGGACTCTGCGGCGCAATCCTCCCCCGAAGACGAGGAGGCAGAAGAAAATGCTCCCCCTCCAGATGGGGGAGACAAGAAAAGGAAGGCCTCCCCAACTGGGGAGGCCGAAGGGTCCAAGAAGGGAAGGACTCTTCTTCCGGACTGCTCTACCACCGCCGCCGACGGCGAAGACGAGTAGCTGCCCAGGGTCAAGCCCCTGGGGAAGTCGTAAGTATTCGGGTACCAGAGTCATTCATAGCACCCCTTTTTCGCACTACTTTACCTAACGCCGAATGTGATAATGCAGGCCGCCCCGAGCCCGTATCGATGTATCATCGGGCGGCTCCCTAGGCTCGTCGGATATGGATAGCGATCCAGTTCCGAGCGCCACCTCCCCCCATCCTGCGGACAACGCCGAGGTGCTGTCTCAAGAGGCACTGGGGCGAGGGGAGACAGTCCCGGAGGTGCCTCAAGGCGGCCTCCCGGACTCCGGGAGCAGAGGGGACAAAGCCCCTGAGGGCTCCGAGTTCGGCCCTCAGCCGAACACCGCGCCGGAACCTCCCGTGGTTCCAGACTCGGGCAGGAGGCCCTCTGTCCATCCAGAGGCGCCGGACAATCTGCCGGAAGCGCTTCGCAGTGCTTCCATCGACGAGGAGCACCGCACTATTATGAGTGCGGTGATCCAGAAGGTTCAATCCGCTAAGAGCGGATTGACTGAAGCCTGTGCCAGCCTTCTAACAGGCTTTGAGGTGAGTGTTTAAAGTATAGGGAAAATATTACCGCATAGACAGTAGCCCCTGATGCTCTGTTTGGTGTTCACAAAGAAAAGCCGAATAGAGGATCAAACAATATCGCAGGAGTCTAATAGAAGTATGTCAATATGCATATGCAGGCTTCGCTGCTGGCGTCCGCCGCACTGACTGTGGAGGTCACCGTACTGAAGCAGGACCTTAAAGGGTCCTAGGACGAGCTCGGCCTTACCAAGAGGCAGCTCGAGGAGAATAAAGGTAAGTAGTACCTAGTCTATGTATATGTATAAAAATAATGCGATTGCAAAATGACAGGATCATCATGAATTTGCCAGGGGCCACGACCGAAGTGGCGACCCTAAAGCAAGCGCTGTCCGAGGCCGAAGATAAAGCGGCCAAGGAGCGCACTGAGTGGGAAAAACAAGAGGCTCGGGTGGGCGAGGTGCAGCAAGAGCTCCAGGCTCTCATGACGAAGCACGAGGCGTTGGAGCTTGACTAGAAGACGCTTGAGTCTGAGCTTGCCGCGGCCCTCGAGAGCGCAAAGAGTGCCAAGGCCGAAGCCCAAAAGGCCCTCCGGGAGATCGATGCGATGAAGAAAATAGCGGCGGGTAAGGCATTCTATATGAAAAGCTAGCATGTAAAAGTAAATTACCGATTACTTACCCGAATTCGGAGCTCTCCAGGAGCATTCGCAGATTTTCCCCGTGGCGTGGCGGATGCCTCGAAGTTTTACTGGGCCGAGGATGGCAGCTCAATGGAGAAGTTGTTCTGGGCCCAGTATACTGGGACCGAACACCCAGTGTTTGTGAGCGATCAGCTAAAGCAGTTGGTCGAACTGCACAAGGCGGCTGAATAGGCCATGAAGGGCTTTATAGTCCGGCTGTGGCCTGGCGACGCCCTTCCGAACAGCTACTTCGGCCTGGTGAGGCGGCTTGTGGATGCCTGCCCACGGCTGGAGGTCGTCAAGCGATCCGTCTGTATTGAAGGTGCACGCCGGGCTTTCGCCCGTGTGAAATTGCAATGGGTCAAGCTAGACGCCGTGAAGCTGATCAAGGAAGGGCCGCCGGAGGGCAAGGAGCATCGCCACCCCGAGATGTATTACGAGGGTGTTCTGCCGGGTGCCCGTCTCATAGCGGACGAGTGCACAAAAGATGTAATATTTGAGTAAAACTTGCTCGTGTGATCCTGTATTTATGAAAACTTGTTTCATATGTGCTATGCAACGCTTGTTTTAATTTAAAAAATTACCTTCTGTTTGGCTGTTTATCCAATCTGAGAGATGGCTAGTCCTCGGCTTCTGCCCCCATGCTGCGAGTGATGGGGTGTTCGGGATAAACCTGAGCACTCTTGTTCCCATTTTTGGGTCCTTCGAGGGAGGTGCTCAGCACAACGAACAAGGCAACCGGACTAATAATGCTTTATCACTCTCACTTAGCCATAGAATTCTATAATTTTAAATTTCGGTGAAGCCCCTAGTATTCGGAAGACCGAATTCGGGGCGCGATACACGCCTTTAAGCCGGACAGGGCCGGCCCCTCGCTCTAAGCGGCATAAGTCTTTAGGCACTCGAAACCTCGCCGAACAGCGACCAGTCTCTCGCCTTATCATGACAGTCAGTTTTAGCTTTCTCTACTGAGGTGCTCAGCCAGCAGAACTGGGGCACAATCGCAGTAGTTCTCCTAGCGCTACCTTAGCCGATAGAGCGGAACGTAAGGTACCAAAACATAGGAGCCGGGCAAACCCAACATTTGACCAAAGACATGATTCGGAGCTGATGCATATAATGCTATAAGTTCGGGGTGCCGCACTTGTGAAAGTGTTCGGACTTCTCACACCATATTGTGGGTACTTAAGCCCCTGGTGTATCGGCCGTACCAAAGTGTACGGTTGCAAGGCGTCATTAATGAACACATATATATAAAACATGAATGCAATAATAGTCGTAATGTTATGCATTGTTTATTCAAAAAGGTGCATTAAAGCAGAATGATACAGATAGTGCGATAAGCAAAGAGTAGGACTATGTCCATTCCAAGGGCAAGCTGATGAATAGCATTAAATCAAATACTTCACTCGTTACTGTAATCCACCTGGGAATTCCGTGGTGTGACGTAGCTTTCTGCCTCCTTGGTTGATGCATCATGTGTTCGGCCATAGGTCTGCCGGACAGGGTTTCCAGAGATTAATGTCCTGAAAAAGAGAAAAATAACCAAGCAGGAAGCCCCTAGTGCGGTTTAAGCCGCGTCTTGGGGCGTGCCGCAGTTGTGCCCCCCTCCCCGCCTGTGCCCATGGTATTTTTAATGCGTAATTATGTACGCGTGGCACGAGTTTCGCCGCTTGGCTGGGACTGGGGTGGGGGCCGCATTGCTACGTGAGCTCAGATCGCGCCAGGCGGTCTAGTTGCCGATTGCTCCGAGCGCGCTTGAAGGTGTCCGGGTCTTGAAACGCCGAACTGGTGGATTGCCTTGAGAGGCTACTTTGCGCTTCAGCTGTGAGGGCCGCAGTGTACTCCTCCGTTCGGAGAGAGCGTTCTGTGTTTCCATTGACTGTAATAACCCCACGAGGTCCTGGCATCTTGAGCTTGAGGTATGCATAATGCGGTACCGCATTGAATCTCGCAAATGCGGTTCGCCCGAGCAGTGCATGATAACCACTGTGGAACGGGAATATATTGAAGATTAACTCTTCGCTTCGGAAGTTATCCGGGGATCCGAAGACCACTTCCAGTGTAATTGAGCCTGTGCAATGGGCCTCTACACCTGGAATAACACCTTTAAAGGTCGTTTTGGTGGGTTTGATCCTTGAGGGGTCGATACCCATTTTGCACACTGTGTCCTGATAAAGCAGGTTCAGGCTGCTGCCGCCATCCATAAGGACTCGAGTGAGGTGAAATCCGTCAATGATTGGGTCTAGAACCAGTGCATCAAATCCGCCATGAAGGATACTAGTGGGGTGGTCCCTGCGATCGAAAGTGATCGGATAGGAGGACCATGGGTTGAACTTTGGGGCGACTGGCTCCAACGCATATATGTCCCTGAGCGCACGCTTCCGCTCCCTCTTGGGGATGTGGGTTGCGTATATCATGTTCACCGTCCGCACTTGTGGGGAAAACCTCTTCTATCCTCCGATGTGCGGCTGCCGGGGCTCCTCCTCGTCATCGCTATGTGACCCCTTATCCTTGTTTTCGGCAATTAACTTGCCGACTTGCTTGAACACCCAACAATCCTTGTTGGTGTGATTGGCTGGCTTGTCTGGGGTGCCGTGTATTTGACACGAGCGATCGAGTATGCGGTCCAAACTGGACGGGCCTGGCGTACTTTGTTTAAATGGCTTTTTCCGTTGACCGGGTTTAGAGCCTTTGAATCCGGCATTGACTACCGTATCCTCAGTATTATCGCTATTAATGCGGCGCTTATGTTTGTTGCGACGGGACTTGTTATTTCCGTCCTTGGTATCCGAGATACCATGGTTCTTTGACATATTGTTACTACGAGCCAGCCAGCTGTCTTCTCCCGCACAAAAGCGGGTCATGAGTGTCGTGAGGGCTGCCATAGATTTTGGCTTTTCCTGACCAAGGTGCCGGGCTAGCCACTCGTCATGGATGTTATGTTTGAAAGCCGCTAGGGCCTCTGGATCCGGACAGTCGACGATTTGATTTTTCTTTGTTAGGAACCGAGTCCGGAATTGCCTGGCCGATTCTTCTGGCTGCTGAATTATGTGGCTCAAGTCATCGGCATCTGGTGGTCGCACATAAGTGCCCTGAATGTTGTCGAAGAATGCGGCCTCCAGATCTTCCCAACAGCTGGTGGACTCTGCTGGCAAGCTGTTAAGCCAATGCCGCGCTGGTCCTTTGAGCTTTAGTGGGAGGTATTTGATGGCGTGTAAGTCATCACCGCGGGCCATGTGGATGTGGAGGAGGAAGTCCTCGATCCATACCGCGGGATCTGTTGTGCCGTCGTATGATTCAATATTTATAGGTTTGAAACCTTCTAGGATTTGATGATCCATTATTTCGTCTGTGAAGCATAAGGGGTGTGTGGCGCCTCTATATTGGGCTATATCGCGACACAACTCAAATGGGTCTTGCCCGCTGTGTTCGGCCCGGCCGGATTTACTTTTATTGTATCCGGCGTGATGTTTATCGTCTCGCATAGTGGCGTGCCCTCGTGATCCGTAGATCGATCTTGCATGTTTTGCTTTGTCCTCCAATACGTCTCGCAGGTCTGGCGTGTTTCCCCATGCTTTTTTATTTGAATGGCATCGGGGTGCGAGCTGATCTTTTTGCTGGAATACCTCTCTATCACGGCCACGAGGTGGCCGATCATCCGCATCATACGCTTCTTCCTCCAGTCGAGGTAGCAGCCTGCATTTTGGGTAACTCTTGGAGGGGCGCTCGAGTTTATATTCCTCGGCCGCGAGGACTTCAGTCCATCTGTCAGCTACCAGATCTTGATCAGCTTGAAGCTGCTGCTGCTTTTTCTTAAGGCTATTTGCCGTGGCCATAAGCCGACGCTTGAAGCGCTCTTGTTCGACGGGATCCTCTGGCACGGGGAATTCGTCATCGCCGAGGCTTGCCTCGTCTTCGGAGGGGGGCATGTAATTATCATCCTCCTCCTCTTCGTATGTCGCTCTCTCAGGAGGGCTAGCTCCTCCATCCTCCTGCTCGAAATCTTGCTGGAGGGGGTTGTTGTTGTCTTCGGCGCTATCCGAAGTGTTATTACCTCCTGTGCCGGTATCACCACTTTTGCTTTGGCGGGACTTAGAGCGGCGCCGCTGACGTCGGCGCTTGGGTTGCTTCTTGGAGGGGTCATCCTCCGCTGTCTCGTTGCCATTGCCTTCTTTGGGTGTATCCACCATGTATATATCATATGATGAGGTGGCTGTCCAGTGCCCTGTGGGCAGCGGTTCCTCTTCGTCTCCCGCATCGTCGTCCATCTCGTCGATATCTTCGGAGTCGAAGTCGAGCATGTCGGTTAAGTCATCGACAGTGGCTACTAAGTGGGTGGTGGGTGGGCCGTGAATTTTCTTCGTCGTCCGCATCCCAGTCCTGTCGGACGTAGTTCGGCCAGGACTCTCCTGACAAGGAGAGAGACCTTAATGAGCTCAGTATGTCGCCGAAGGGCGAGTGCTGAAAGATATCCGCGGAGGTAAACTCCATATCGGCGCCCAATCAGATTCGATAGGAATGGGCACAGGCGGTTCGGAGTCCGTGGCCGGAGAAGAATTCGGCAGTTTAACAACACGGCTCTCGGGCAAGTTAAGGTCGATGTTCGGCTCGATCGCCGCTAAGGGTAACGCCTCCGTGGCGGGGTCCATCCACCCATCCATGGACGGCGCAACCGGCTCCGAATTGAGGGTCGAAGCAGCTGCCTGCGCGATCTCCTGAACACTGTCCGATGGTAGAGCTAAATCGTGCTCATCGTGACCGCGTGACGCACAAGGCAGAGGCTCGAATTCGTCGAAGATCAAGTCTCCACGGATGTCGGCCGTATAGTTTAAGCTTCCAAACCTGACCCGGTGGCCAGAGGCGTAACTTTCAATCTGCTCCAGATGGCCAAGCGAATTGGCCCGCAGTGCAAAGCCGCCGAACACGAAGATCTGTCCGGGGAGAAAAGTCTCACCCTGGACTGGATCGCCATCAATGATAGTGGGAGCCATCAAGCCTAACAACGACGACACAGAGGAACTCTCAAATGAAAGCACCAATGTCGGTGTCAAAACCGGCGGATCTCGGGTAGGGGGTCCTGAACTGTGCGTCTAAGGCGGATGGTAACAGGAGGCAGGGGACACAATGTTTTACCCAGGTTCGGGCCCTCTTGATGGAGGTAAAATCCTACGTCCTGCTTGATTAATATTGATGATATGGGTAGTACAAGAGTAGATCTACCACGAGATCAGAGAGGCTAAACCCTAGAAGCTAGCCTATGGTATGATTGTATGTTGTCCTACGGACTAAAACCCTCCGGTTTATATAGACACCGGAGAAGTTAGGGTTACACAAGGTCGGTTACAAAGGAGGAGATATACATATCCGTATTGCCTAGATTGCCTTCCACGCCAAGTAGAGTCCCATCCGAACACGAGACGAAGGCTTCAATCTTGTATCTTCATAGTCTAACAGTCCGGCCAATGGATATAGTCCGGCTGTCCAGATACCCCCTAATCCAGGACTCCCTCAGTGCCTTTGTGGTAATATAATACCCACCCCTCCAACGTTGACTGGCTTCCCTCCTAGTAAGTGAATCGTCATCTCTGGAGTTTGAGTTATTCCTAACTCTAGCTCCATACTTGTGGTTACTTTGGTCGATTGACCTTGCATTTGCTATATCTATTGTGTTGTTTAGTTTCTACATATTGTTGTTGTCTTCCTTGCTTGTAACTCCTTAGCAATTGTTAGGCTCACATTTATATTCTGCACTTGCCTAAAATTGCTAATAAGTAATTAAAATTTGTAATTAAACCTATTCCACACCCAAACCAGTTAGAGGGTCACGCCCTACTCCGGGTACCCTGACCGCCCAGTGGTGGCTGGTATCTCTTGATGCCTCTGGGCACTCGGAGGTCCATGACCCTAGGAACCCGGACAACTTGCCGAGAACATTTCAACCTTGTAAAACCCTTCCTTTAGGAGACATTTTTTGGGAAGGCAATATGTGCACGAGTGAAATGAGTTTCCCAACTCCCTAATCTCAGAAACCCCTCTTAAATGTACGGTTTCTCCTATAACGCAAATCAATAAAAAAATCCGTGCCACCGAAGAACACAAGATTCCAATGTCCTGAAATAAACTTGACAACTAACATTAGATCTCCCTGATCCTATTGTTATCAACACCAAAAAAGTAATTGGGTGACAACTGACAATGCACTTTCATGGGGCCTTAAGTACTCTGGTGGATACACATGGTTTGGAACAAAGTAGTGTTCCATCAATATACAGTGCTAGACAATCATTTTACGTTGAAGAAAAACCGTTAACCAAGCATTGATGCCCCCCTGCTCTTTCCTGCCACTATCATCCTCATTTATAGCCATTGCAATGGCCGTCATGCAAGGACACCATTGCTCGCATATGAGCGGCCTTGGCTCCCAACCGCACGGCCGTCGCGAGCCCAGACATGTCTGTGGTGATCTTGAGGACCACTATGGTGTCTCCCCCCTCCTCTCTGGTGACCGCATCCGAGTGTGCCGAGCCCACCTGTCGCACTTGAAGATTATGCATAGCACATGTTCGACCAAATGCACGAGCGCCTATTTCTTCTCTGGAAATTGTGCAATGACTCATCGATTCGTATTTTTTCCGCGTGAATTAAATCATGGGAAGTGCCATTGTGCAAATGTCAAGCTCGAGATCGCTCATCCGGACTTTTTTTGTGACCCCCCCTGAAGTTTAACAATCTTAGAAAACCAATTCATTGCACGACCGCCACATCATTAGTTGTGTATTGCCTAACTTTGCATGCCCAAACGGTTGCTGATTTCTACAACTTAGTAGGTCTCAGTAGTGTAACACATCACGGCTGTGGCAACACAATATATCAATTAAATAAAATTCTATTGTGCAGTTGTCAGTTTTAGTTTTTGCAGATTAATCTATTTCGTGCATGATGGATAGAAGCGCCCGAGGGCGAGAGAAAGGGTCGTGGTTGGTTGCTGCGTCCTGATGATGCCACACCAAGATTGCACGGAGGCAGTGCGTCGTCGCTAGTGTAGGCGTAGCAAAGGGTTGACAGGTTCAGGTGGGGAACTTTTTCATTTGGACACCACTATCACGTGATGATGTTAGCCGATGCGTCATGCTCCCTTCTCAAATTTTGGACGAGAGCAGGCATGGGTTAAGAATCCGACTACACATAAGGTGTTGTGCTGGATAACCACACGGCGAACATGCACGCTTTATATATTCTGTTTCATTTTGGCGCCCAAACTCGAGACAGGGACGCCATGATCAGACGCGGCGTCGTTGGCGAGGGCTCGCCAGAGGCCGGGATGACACGACATCACCGTTGGAGGAGAGATGTTAGGCATGAGGAGGAGAGGGGCCCTGAAAGAAAGAAAAAAAACAGAAGGCGGAGGTTGAAGATAAGGAGAGACAAGGTGCGGAGAAGAGAGTCCAAGAGAGAAACCGGAGGTTAAGATGAAGGGAATCCAACTCTCCGAGACTGTTCAATAGCCGGGCCCAATTAGATCACCGGTTGATCCCCAAACACGCTGATTTGAAACCCTAAAACACCCCCAACACAAATCGAACTCGCCTCGCTTTACTTTTTCGCCGAGAAAAGAAAGCTCTCGCTCCGCCTTCGCCGCCGCCTAAATCGAGACCATGGACAGTGCCGCCCCCGTCGCGGGAGCGCCCCCGGCGGTGCCGCCCGCGGTGCTGTGCGCCGCCGAGGAGGCCCTGGCGGCCACCGAGTCCGTGGGGGACCACCTCGCCGAGATGCTCACCGCAGCGGCCGAGGACCCCGACGCCGTCGCCGAGCTCCCGCCCCTGCAGCGGGCGCGCGCCTTCCTCGCCGTAGCCCACGCCGCGACCTCCCTCTTCGCAGGCACGGGCTCGCGCCTCCTCGTTCTGCCGTATAGCTCGCGCATACATTCCTTTCTTCTTTCTGAATAACAAAGGTCGTTTTTTCCCGGTGTTTTGCAGTGCGGCTGAGGTGTTCCGGGATTAATCCGGACGAGCACCCTATCAAGAAGGAGTTCGTAAGTTTCTCTTTGAACACACATGTGATGCTTCCCGGTAGTTGACGCGCAGAAGTATGTGACTGTGTTTGCCGAATATAGATAGATTTTTTGCCTGTCAGAACAGATCTGGCAGGGCTTGTGACTTTCACCTCTGACTGTTTAGTGGGATGCTGTCATGTTGGTATCTCTTAATCTGATGTTGGAGCACTAAGTTACTACTTATAGGGAGGGTGATTTGGACATGAGAAAGTTTTGAGACATGTGTTTTTGGGTGTCATGAGAATTACATCATGACTTTCCTTTTGTCTTTTGACGCGAAGCAAGTTGGAGATTTCCTTTTCCTTTTGTGTGCTCAAACAGGATGTTACATTCCTAAGAGCTCTCCTTCTTTCTTTTGCAGGAGAGGTTGAGCCTGTGGCAGGAGAAGTTAAATCGATTGAACGAATGGGACAAGGGTACTTGACTTGTTCACTCTTGTTGCGTGCTTGGCTTACAAATTGATATTCAGTAAGATTATAAAAACCAATAACAACCTGGATTCTGAATTGCAGCACCACTGCGACCTTCCACCACCGTGAATACGCAAGCGGCTGCAAGGTTCATTGGTCGTTCGTTGTCCCATTTGACAGACGGTATATAATTGCTTGTTGAATTTGTATGGTCTCGTCTCTGTATGGTATAGAGTTGTGGTTCTGATTCTTGTTACTTTCAGACCAGAAGAAGGGCATGCAGGCAATCAGTAAAGGGGAAGGGGCGGGCTGGTCTGGGAGGAAGAGGAAGTCACAGCCACTGCCAGAGAGGAAGTCTGTTCGTGCTGCTGCGGAAGAGTTCCTTGCGAAGGCTACTCAGGAGCTCATTGGGTATAATGGTAGCGGGGTGAAGGGCCCTGTTAGAACTATTCTTGATGAAGACGAGGACTAGATTGATGTGTTGGTCTTATCTCTTGTGCAGCTCTCAGGTATTTATTGCTGCTTTTGTGCATTCAGAACCTCACTAAGTATTTATTGCTGCTGAACAAGGTCTGTCAATGTTTGATGCAAGTCCTTTCTTCCAGGCATTACCACGGTAGACTTAGTACTATGCAGTGGCCTGAATGTTCTAAGACTGCCACTCCCTAAAGGAAAACTTTTCTTTCCATATGTTTTTATAATTCATTCTTACACTGTAAATTTGACCTCAAATAAATCACACGTAACAAATCCTTATTAATAAGGAATGGCGTCTTGGTAGTACCAAAGTAAACGGAGCAGTTCCTCAATGAAAAGCTATGCAAGGATGCCAAAGTGACATCTCGGAGGCACCGGAAGGATTTGCTCGGAAGTAACGGACCAATGCCGAAACGGCTCGGAAGTGCCAGGGAAAACTTATCGTAGCTAACAGAGAAGGTTTCAAACTTCAAAGGTAACTTTGATTGGCAGTACCAGAACAAGATGCGCGGCAATTACAGTGCTGTGGAAAATTGGATTTGCTCTCTGGGTAAACTAACTCCTGAAGGATTGATAGTGATGGCTAGAAAAACACGGTGGTACTAGGGCTTTTGAAAAACGAGGAGTTGAGTGGCTTGAGTTGATTGTTGCAGGGCTTAGGCTTAGGATTTTCTTGGAGTTCAAATCAAAATACATTTTCTTGTACCCCTCTTGATAGTACGACTTCCCTACACTCTGAATCTCGGAAGCACCAAAAATCTAGAAATTTCATTGTAAAATCTCGGAACCACCTTCCGCCGACTCACCACTAATTCCATTCGTATAAACTGCCAAAACTCATCTAAGCTAATACCGAGTAAACCAAAATTGATCTCGTTTCTTGTGATTTTGTGCCGTAGCGTGCTGCAAGGCTGTCCTCGGCCTAGTGCGGTGAACGATTTGTCCAATCATTCACGGATCTCCGGTGGCGGATTTCGTGTCACTCAACCAACACTTGCTGACTATCATCACTAATCTCACTCGTACCACCAATCAAGACTCAACTAAGATAGTAGTATGTGGCTTTTGAGTAAACCAAATCTGATCTTGTTTCTTGTGCTGAGTGGCATAGTGTGCCAGGTAGCTATCCTCAACCTGCGCGTTGTCTGATCATTCACGACTCTTCGGCAACAGGTTCCGCGTCACTCAATAACCTCATGCTGTCTCCCACCAGTAATCTCATTTGTACCAGCTACGGAAACTCATTTAACCTTACAATGTCCCAGAGTAAACCAAATTGGACCTTGTTTCTTGTGGTTCATGGCATGCCAGTACCACGGGCATGTTGCTAGCCAGCTCTTATGAAAACTTTGGGACAATGTCAACGGGTCTTAGGAGGCCTGGGTGCTGTGAATTTCTCAGTTATGAATGTTTACTGAGTAGATGGTTGTGGAAAGTTGGTAATTAAGAGGGCCTCTGGCAGAAGCTCATTAGGAATAAATATTCAAGTAATGTAAATTTGTCAGTGTAAACTGAAGCCTGTACATTTCATTTCTGGTATGGTCTTATGAAAGTAAAAGATACATTTTTAGAAAAATTGGTATGAACATGGGACTATATTCTGGGAAGATGTATGGCTAGGTACCATCAGCTTAGCTGAGAATTACAGACTTTATAATCTGTGCAGCATTAGAAATGTAAAAGTTTCTGAAGTTTTTGCTGATGGATGGACTAGCTTTAGTTTTGGGAAAGTGATTTGGGGAGGGTTAGCTAGCCTGCGGGATCAAATGAAGAGTGATTGTGCTGGAGTGAAGCTCACAAATGAGATGGATAGATGCGTATGGACACTGACTAAAACTGTCAAATTTACGGTTAAGTCGGTGTACGGTGCTATTAAGGCTAGACAAGTCCAATGTCCTTTTAGGAAACTTCAGTTCATTTAGATTCCTTTATTAAAAAGTTGAATTGCTCTTGTGGCTGGTCAGTAGGAAAAGTATTTTGACAAAGGATGTTGTGTCACGTGGAGGATGGAAGGGTACTCGTGGGTGTATGTTTTGCAGCCAGTTGGATGAGGGGATTGTTCTTTCCTTTCCGGGTAGCGAGGCGTGTTTGGTATGTGGTGAAATGTGCTTTTATTAACCTCAGAAAGTGATTCCCGATTCGTTTGCTGATCCAGACGCGTGGATACAAAGCTTTCCTGTTAGTCGTCGTAAAGGTGTGATTGCCTGCGGGTGTTGCCGCGGTACCGTGGGTCATCTGGAAAACATTGGTTGAATTATTATTGGAATGGACTGGATAGAAAGCTTTCCTGTTAGCTGCGTGGAACAGTGCGTGCTTCGAAGGAGCGCTGCCTTGAGATCCTACAGCTGTTGCCCTTTTAGTATCTCACACATTGGGTGAATTAATTGTTGGTCTGGATTGCAGGAAAGAGGAGCTTGGAAAATCCGTCGCGACGGCGCGGCAAGTCTTCTGGTCCTGGCGGCGAATGATTTCTTCGGCGTGAAGCGAGGCTGGCCTCCCGTCATTCTCAGGATCGGAGACGGCTAGAAGAAAAGCTGTTGTGAGGATAAGTCTCGTTAGCTGTATGTAGGGTTGGACATATGTATTTTTAGAGGTTGCTGTTGCTCGTTCGTTTTGAGATGTTTGGAAGAATAATTCACCCCTGTGCGGGTCTTGTGTGCCAGAGGCACTTTTGTTACTCATCTGAGGTTCTCATGCATGTTGTCAAATGCTGGTCCCATTTGTGCTTATGTTTATTTTTATGTTTATATGTTGTGATTATGTTTATGTTTCGACGATCCTGCTGTGTCATCGTTGACAGTCTAGTCAGCATGCACTTGGGAATACCTGATAGTGATACTACCTATGAGAAATGGCGTTTAAGTATGCATACATACACGCACATCATCTAAGAATGATGAGGCTGGACGTAAATTTCTGATGGTGATGATGGATTAATAGTACATAGCGAGGCTGAATAATTCGACTGTTTTATATACAGTTCATAATAATCATGCTTCAGTTCGTTCACAGAGCGTTCACGCGTCTCTGTGTTGGCCATGGGAGGAGGAAGGGTGGCCGAACATGGGGTCGAACGGGAATGGCAGCAGGTGCGCGTCCTGGTCGTGCTGCTGCAGGCCGTGGTACTGGTACAGCGAGTAGTCGAAGCCGGCGGGGTCCAAGGCGGTGGCCGCGGACACGACCTCGGCGAGCTCCGGCGAGTCGTGGGTGCCCAGCGTGCAGTGCGCCGCCGACACGGCGAAGTAGCCCGGCCCGGCCGACGTCGTCGCGGCCGGCGATGAGAAGGACGCCGGGGCGAAGCAGCCTCCTCCCTGCAGCAGCCGCTGGCCGCCGCTCTCCGCCGGGGAGTAGCCCGCTGCTCCTGCCGCGGCGTAGGCGAACGAGAAGGCTGTGGTGCCGTGGCCATGTAAGGGCGGCGGCGGCGGCGGTAGCCCGTCGGTCTCCACCTTGAGGCCGTTCCTGAAATTCTCGAGCAGCTGCATGTCCGGATCCGGCAACGCCGGTGGTGACCGTTGGACGTCGTGCGCGGCCACCGCGGCAGGAGGAGGGGGAGGCGCGGCGGACCGGCGCTGCGCCTGGAGGCAGGTGTGCGCGCCCTGGTACGTGACGTCGAACACGGCGAGGTCGGCGTCGGAGCGCTGCACCTGCCTCGTGGCGGCGCACCCCTGCGCGTTGCGGTACGTGCACCGGTAGTAGCCCCTGCATGCGCGGCATATCCCCACCATCGTCGTCTCAGTCAGTGCCACAAACCAGAAGCTGGTCAATACTGTCTCTTCTTTCTACTATTTTTCTTTTTTGCAAACTCTTTTTTATTTCTAATATTCTTTTTTGCATGCAATTTGTCTATCTAATGTGTTCATGAGCATCGGCAAAAATCTAGAATATTATGAAATTACACACCAGCTAAATCTACAATATTATTTTTCTGTAAAGAAAATCGGTCACTAACCTTGGGAACTTGGCGCCGAGGATGTCCTTCTGGCCGTACTTCCTCCAGCTGAACCCGTCGTCCGGCGTGTACTCCAGATTTGCGTCGTCGGGTATTCTGAATTTTTCGGTCCATCTTGGCAGCCCCTTCCTGTGTCATACCCAGGACCATGCAGGTTCTTTTAGACTAATTCAAATGCTAACTAATGCCCAAGTGCTGGCTATATGTATGGTCATGGTAGATCGATGCATTTCTCTTTGACCAAAACACCAAAACCCCACTTTGTGCCATTACTCTACGTCGCTTTCTAGTTTCCCCGTTCGAGCGGTCGGGTACCTTTCAGACAAAAATCTCCATATCTAAGAACTGAATAGTTATTTAATTATCCACATATTTGAGAAATTTAAAACAGGAATGAAAACTTCCATAGGAGCAAGTGATAAGCATTTGGACTGTGTATTTAGTTTCTTCTATGTTGGCTTTATGTTTCCTGGCGATGACATCTTGACGGGGAACAAAAAATGGCACTAACTTCCATTAGATCTCTCCGCTCTTTAATTCTTGCTGGAACCACGAGTACTCCTTTTATCTGTCAATTTGGCTATGCCATAATGATGCGGTTTTTGATCGGAAAAGGTTAACTAACTCTATTATATATGCAGGTGTTATTCTCTTGTAGTACAACTTGTCAATGTCATTGTCTATGCTACAACTATCGTAGCATGAGGCGTTGATGCCATAGCGCGAAGAGATTGGAAGAGCTCAACGGCAGCAAGTTGATATCCCCAAGTTGATATCCCTGTCTGGATGGCAAGCATACATGCAACTAGTTGCCTAGTGTGTTATTGAATCATGCTCTAGTTGATTCATACAAACGTCTGAGCTGATGGAGAAGGGTGGACAATATATTTCAACATGTCTAACACCGTGTTACTACTTCTTTAGCATGGCTTGCCGCAATTTTTTAGCATGTTATTACTCCGCTTGGTTGATGGTGCCATAGCGAAACAGTGTAATAATCTTATAGGATGCGACAGTAATAAAGCCACTCCATCCGATCCATTCTGTACTAAATCGGCGAGAAATTAAAATGGATCCAACGGAGGGTCATATTTGAGACCAAAACATGCAAATATTTTGAGCATGGATTTGAAGCATCGGCATGTGAGAAGAAAAAGAATTCAGAGACACAAATATGTGAGCGTTTTCACCACCCTACTGGCTACTATAGCTGGCTGGCTAGCTCGACATTCCCGTAGGTACGTAGAAAAAGTGCGCCGTCCTAAATTTGAAATCATAATCGTGTACGTACGCACCTTCTCTTGCAGACGCCTTGGCCTTGGCGCTCCTGCGGCTGCGCCGCGTCCCTGCCGGCGCCGGCGCCCTCGTCGGCCGACCTTGGCGAGTCCCCGCCGGCCGCCTCGATGGCCTTAGCGACACCGATCGCCTTCCCGAACGTGCACAGCAGCTGCCGCGCCACGCCCCGGCAGCACTCGGCCGCCGGCCCCCGCCCGAGCAGCTGCCCCTCGTCGTCGGCCGGCGGCAGCTCGCCGAGGAGCCGCCTCGCCTGCTCCTCGCCGTCGGCCAGGATGCTCAGGAGCAGATGCATGCTATTGCCGTCCCCTCCTCCTCCTGCACCGTCCTGCATGGCTAGCTAAGCTTGCCGGCAATGGCGGGCTGGCGGCAAGTACGAGGAGTGCAAGGAAGGAGCACGGCGAGTTCGAGTTCGAAGAAACCGAGGAGAAAAGTAGAGGAGAGGAGACGAGATCTGACGGTAGATCGACGATGATGTGGTGGCCACGGGCCACTGGATCGCATATATATGCGGAGCTGAATTGCTGATGCACTTCCGGTCCTAAAGTTTGACCCAGCGAAACCCAGTTTTTTCGGGTTGACCAGTCTCCGGTCCTCATGCTTATCATCGTACTGCTGGCTTAGAAGGCCGGGAGGAAATTGCTAGGTCCACCCGGCGCAGCCAATAGGGGAAAAGAATTTCCCGGCCGAAAAGCTTATTGGCAAAGCATCATCTTTGTCAGTGGAGTCTAAAATTCCAGGATTGTCTCTTGTACTTAGTGTGGACATTCTGCTGATTAGTTGGTAAGGTGGATAGATTCGCTACTGTAAACCCAAATTTGTTTCTTTTAACACAGTACAGACGCAAGGGCTTATACATATGTGCATACACTCACCATCCTATGAATGCACGCACACACACTCTACGCCTATGAGTACCTTTTCAAAAATAATGCGAGCACCAGTACTTGAACCCTCGTGGGCTGGGGATACCACTTGTC
Organism: Triticum urartu; assembly: GCF_056163025.1. Classification (NCBI taxonomy): domain Eukaryota; kingdom Viridiplantae; phylum Streptophyta; class Magnoliopsida; order Poales; family Poaceae; genus Triticum; species Triticum urartu. The sequence continues at coordinate 92,284,604 of NC_141879.1, forward strand.
CCTCTAACCATCCAACCACAGATTGGTTCGCCTAAACCCAAATTTGTCATTGTGTTTCCTTTTTCTTTTTAACTACGAATTTGCTTAGAAATAGCTGGGAAATCGCCATCGCAAGGGGTACAAGGGAAACCCAGGGGAGCCTTCCTTAAAAGTAGCATACTGATGGTTAAAGAACAAAATGAAGTGTGATGCCTAGTTCGGGGAAATAGCAGGATGCCAAGGCCATGGTACCACTGCACAAAATTCAAAATTTTAAGACTTAATTTTTTTCCAAAAATTGGTCAATGCTCACAAGATATGTATCCCTAAAAAAGTTCAAATCCATATTTGAAATACTCTTGGAAAATATCAGGCGATACCATGGGTTAGATGATCCCCGCTGCACGAAAATCAAATTTAGAGTGTTTCGCTATATATAAAAAAATTAAATCCAAGTCCGAAATACTCATGGAGAACAAAAAAAGAGACAAACCCCGACATGAACAGTTACATTTTGTCATCATGTCCCTTCTTCATTTTCGATCCACGAATTTGCTCTGAAATAGCCGCGGAATCGTCCCCGCAAGGAAGGAACGGCCGGAGGAAAACCCACGAAAGCGACACGGTTCGGCCGGACACCTGGTGCGCCTCACAAAACGGCACGGCGATGCATGTAGCACCAAAAGAGAAGAAATGTATATGCTCCTCCCTCCCTGACTGAAACCTCAGCGACAGTAGAATAGAATTTCAGCGGCAGTACGCACGCCAGACGCCCGGTCTCGCTTGCGACGGTGACATGCTCTGTGCCATCTAGCCGATGCCTCTCCCTTTCGCGTTGGCATTCACTCACTTGGTAGCAGCATGTGGACTGCTTTTGGGAAAGTTCGCTCATTCGTCAGTGGAGCTCAGAATGTTCAAAACCATAAGACAGCGTTTGACTGCTGACCATTGATTCAACGCCCCCCTCCAGTTTTAATGGTGGCAAAGAAAATTATTTCATCTAAAAGAAATGGTGCCAAAAAGCACAGTGATAATATTGGTGGGATACAGGTCAACAAAGACAGAAGAGAAGATTCGGAAGAACTGGCCGAGAATCTTCAAGCCTGTCTCCGCGTATAGGGCAGGGAATTTAAGAATGCCGGAGGGTGACGCCGGCGTCCGGACCTGCGCTGACGCCGGGCTGCTGACCGGAGAAGGCCGCACCAGCAACAGTAATAAGCCAATCAATCAGAGGGGTGCAGACAGAGCACCGAATAGGATTCAGAGGGAAGGAATATCGGTTGTGTGAAAAACGTAGGCAGCCTTCAGCAACAAGCCTTGTCGTATTAATTAACCCGGAGGGAATATCATCATTGTGTGAAAAACGTAAGCAACAATTGACAACAAAGTCTTGTACATTAATTAATTAATTTACATACACACGCGCGCACACGAGGATTCGATGGAAGCGCCGAGGATCGAGAAACCGTTTCGCTGCTGTTCAGAGTGCCCGCTCTCCTACTTCGAGCTCTTGTAGAGCGCGTCGATGGCTCCCTGAACATTAACGCAAAACATGATTCAGGTAAGCGATGGCGGTTTTTAGTCTTACTTGTGCAAACTGTAGAACTTTTGAAAAAAGAACGGCACGACAAGCCGGAATTGGGGAAAAGTGTGCGTTTCATTATGAGGTCTGACCTGGTAGTACTTGAGCATCTGAGGCCGTTTCTTCTTGTACGTCGGGGTGATGAGGTCGCGCTCCATGTCGAACGGCACCGCGTCAAGATGGACCGCCCTTACGAACTCGAACCCTTTCAGCTGGCAAAGGCGAAAACAACGGGGACATGTTAATACTGGCTGGAACAAACAGTGGCGGTAATTGGGCTGTAGATGGCTAAAACAGGGCGCTTTACCTTCTTCTCCTTTGCAGCCTTTGCGAGTTCTGCTATAAAATGCTCTTTAGTCTTCGCGTTCTCGCATAGTTCTTCCAGATTTCCAGTGATTCCATTCTGTCCAGCCCAGTTCTCGAGCGCTTGTTGGTTGGGGTTTATCACAGCAATAAGGAAAGATTCAAAGCTGTTCCCGTACACCCATATCTGAAATTGATCGGCAGAAACATGAATACTGAGACAAATGGCGGATGAATTGGATATAGAAAATAGACCAAAAACATTATCTATGTCTTGCATGTATGCCCTTCTTTTTTTGACACATGTGCTCTGTGTAGTCTCTCAAATGATCGCAAGTGAAACGACAAGAGAAACCACCAACAGAATATAATTTTGAGAAGTCGCTGTTTTCAGGGATTAACATTGATGCATGTTTGGATTATATACCTCTAACTAATGGCTTTTGCGGTGCTACTATGGTAAAAAAATTATATTACTGAAGAAATTAAGAAACATGTTATGGCATCAGCGGTCATCACACTGTACCAACTATGAACTTGTCTTCAACTTCAAACTAACACTTTAATTACCTACCTTCAAAATCATGTGCCCTACACAATTCTTTCACCAAGCATGTGCATAAAAGTAGGACCAAACCCAGTGAAGACAGAAATCGCGACAGTCACTTGCAAAGTGAATAATTGACTAATATTTACCGAATCAATCTCTGGAAGAACACCGTAGATATTCTCTAGATTTTCCACTGCAACATATTCTCCCTGTGAAAGCTTGAATATATTTTTCTTTCTGTCAATGATTTTCAAGGCTCCGTTTGGTTGCCACTCACCAACATCCCCTGTATCATTATTCAACTCACAGTCATCATCTAAAATATAATAACCTAAGATATCCATTGCCTCCAGTTGAAGTTAGGGATATAGCTAACCTGTGTGAAACCATCCATCAGTCAGGACTTCCTGTGTTAGGTCCTCTCTTTTGTAGTATCCAGAGAACAGAACACTTCCCTTTACGCATACCTCGCCACGAGGAATGCTAGCCAGAGCATCATAACCCATCTCTGAAACTGACTCAAGGCGAACGTCTATATGTGGAACTGGTGGGCCAACAGTCCCAGCCATGGAGAATTCATTTGGTATGGCAGCAAAAGATCCCGCACAGGTTTCGGTGAGTCCTAAAATTGGAAAAATTGGAATTATATAAAGCTTTATTAGGAAGTGCTTCTGTCATCTAATAATATGTGCAATTCATCTGCAGGGCTTGTCTACGTAATAATAAAGGAACTTAAACAACAAGGTGCATACCATAGCCTTGAACAACATGTGCACATGTCACAACCCTCAAAAATTCTTCAACCGCCACAGCAAGAGGAGCGCCACCAGAGACGATAATACGGATTTTTCCACCCAGCCTTTCTTTCACCTTAAAGATAAGCACTACGTTAGGACATAGTATATAGACATAAAGTTACATTGACATTTTTAATTCTATCTGATGAAGTATAAGGTTGGTTGCTCTTGAATGTCTAACTGTACCTTGCTGAAAACTAACTTGTCAAAGAATGGAGATGCCTTCTCATGTTTAATTCCTTTCTTCATGCTGTCTAGTTTCCTGATGATTCAATAAAATACGTAGCTATAAAAATAAAGTGATATGTGTACTTAAAAAAAGGGTTCTCGGTTATAATCATGTGCAAACTTACATCTTGTAACCAAGATTGAATAAGGTTTTCTTTAATATACCACCAGCAGAAATCTTGGTTGTAAGACCTACATAAAAATAATAATGCATCGAATATTAGGCAAAGTAAAAATAGACATTAGTACATTACATGTAATCTTCCATTGAAGCTATTCGTTACATGTCATCCATCTCTATGAAGTTTGATAGTCTCCGTTTATTTCCTTTTGCAGACTTATCGATTTTTTCCACCAATACTTTAAGTACGGTTTCAACAACTACATCAACTGAAAGCTACAGCATTTCCTCATTGGTGATTAATTAAGATCTTCGAAATCTATAACAATGAAACCGCAGAAATAACTTTTATTAATGCATTTGGAGATAATGAAACAAATATGAAATAATATCTGAACATGTTCACGTCACTGATAGAAGAAAGCAAGAGTTTACAGAAACTTGTGCAGTTATTACTTCTGTAGCAAGTTATGCAATCGAAGAAAAGTGCTTTATCCAAATGACACAATAATGGATTTTGTATAAATATCTAACTATGTTAACAGCTAACATCTGGAGTTTACCTGAATATATTCTGTCGAGTACACGTGGAACAGCACAAAATACTGTTGGTCTTAGTGCTGCAATATCATCAACCAACAACTTGACATCCTACAGATGCATGACACTAATATCAGTATGAACCAATTGACTACCTAGGTAAATAGAGTATTCACAAAGCATACCCCACGCCAGAATCCGATTCTCGATCCATGAGATATAAACACTTCCTCAAACATCCTATCGAAGACATGAGCTAGTGGAAGATATGACAAATAAACATCGTCTTGATCAAACTGCAACCACAAAGTGGAGAGTAACAAGCATTACTTGTGTGATCCAATGAAGCATGTGCAAAGATTATTTCCTTATGAAATGTGTTGGGGCTATATACTTACAGGTTCACCAATAGATTGCACTACAGAATCAGCACCTGCCAGGTTAATAAGAAGGCTTTCATTTGATATCATAACACCTTTAGGGTCTCCTGTTGTTCCACTTGTGTACATGATCGTGCAGATGTCGGATTTCTTCTTTTCAGGAAGATCAACAGGTTCACCTCCACCCTATAAACATGTCAGGCACACAAGTTTATGAGTAACTTTATTATAATGGTTCAATAGCACGTCATACAGGAGTAACTTGGAAACCTTACATTATGAATGAAATGAACTACAGTTCAGTATTTTCAACTAGAATACAGGACAGCCTGAACTATTTCAATAACAAGGGACCAAGATTATTCACAAAATTTACCTTATTGGTTGTGCAATATATACTATTATAACAATCATGTAAGACATATAAGTAGCTAATATGTCACATTTAATATGATATAGGTAAAGCTACTTCAGGGTTTTGCAGGGGGTGTTAAAGATCTTATTAGGAAGCACTAGATCTATTAAAAAAAAGTCCTATCTTATTAGGAGACATGCCAAAATAAGATAATTTGCATTGCATATTTCTTTTCTTAAAAGAAAGATTGTTGCGAAGCACTTCTTTCCATAACTTCTATCAAAACACCTAAAAGAAGCTAGCTGAAGACCAAATCTTACCGTGATCAGGAATTCCTCCCATGAGAAAATGGACAGCCCATGGTTCTTAGCTTCCTCTTTCTGATCGTTTGTGACTCCTCCGAAGCTGACGATTGCTGAAAATGAGTTAACAATAGAACCAATGTAAGTCCCACAGTGACGAACCATCTAATTGATCGATACCGCTTATTATTGCAACAACTTACTTTTCAAATACTTTGAAGTGGCATGACAGGTTTTCAAGAGCTGCCACAATTGAAAGCATCAGCAATCAGGGCACTAGGGACTGTAAAGGCTCAAGCAAACAGTAAACGGATCCAGAATTGTAATTTTCTCTTGCTAACACATCTCCTGATCTGTGAGGATAAACATAATTGAGAAAATTGCTTCCATTGGACAGAAGCGAGACCTCTCCGCGGCGCACTGACGATGAATCGGAGAACTAGCCATCTAAATAAGAACTAGCCCAACCTAGATCCTGTGGAGTTGACCCGGCCGTCGCAGTCGGCCGCGGCGGGGGGAACCCGAGAATCGCCTGCAGCGAGCCCATAGCACTCGCCTCTCTCGCGGAACGGACCTCCGTGCCGTCATTGGGACGGGGCTGCACCTCCCGCTGCAAATCTCCAGCGGTGATTCGCCGGGGAAGGCCTGGCGGCGTCGCCCGTGCGGCGCAGATGCCACCGGTGTTCGCCGTCAGTCTTTTTTTTTTTTTGCTGCACGGTCGTGGGGTTCACCGCGCGACCTTACTGGGCCGGGCCGGGCCGGGCTGATGTAAGGCTACGACTAGACGGGCCGAAAGGGTCGTACATACTTGTTGGACTGTTGTGGTTAACTGACCAGCTCGGTTTTTTTTTTAGAAACCCGTGTGACATTTCTCCATTCCTCCTCTTTCCACATCTCTGAAAGACCATAAAATTTAATACAGCTTGGTATCTACTCCCTTCGTCACATAATATAAGAGCGTTTTTTATACTACACTAGTGGTTCATTTGTGTAGAACTTCTTCTATATTATCATATTATGGGACGGAGGGAGTATTTTCAAACCGGGGTTCATTTGTGTAAAACTTCTCGGATTTTGATATTCATTGTGGGCCAATCATGCGCGCTTAAGAGGAATAAAAATATATTTGACCTAGTGTAGTAGTGATATTCTTTGTTTGAAACTTGTTAATGGAGTGATGAAATTTAGGACTAAGTGGCCGCATTGGTACCTCGCCAATCTTCTTCTCTTCCACAAAAACAATCAAGAGTTCGGCATGGCAGGTGATGAATTCCACTGCATTAGCACCTGGACAAAAAGGAGAGTATTAGTCGGATCCAATCTTGATTAAACTTGCGTCTTTGCTAGTCGTGAAGATTAGTATAACATGACTTCATGTCTTTCTTTCTTTTGGCGAGCATGTGTAACATACACATTTTTAAACCCTAGAAAAGTATGATTGTTACTAACGGGGCTAGGCACTTGTTTTTGCCAGAATAAAATAATTTACACGCCCCAAAATATGTGATGTGGTTTGAGTTTAAATTTTGAACAAAAATCATGTCACTTATTTTGGGATGGCGGGAGTAGTAAGTACTCCCTCCGTTCTTTTTTCCTCTGCATATTAGGTTTTCTTAGGTTATACTTTTGTGAAATTTGACTAAATTTATATTAAAAAAATAAATATATCAAAATATGTGACGTGGTTTTGTAAAATGCACGCACCAACCAGTTCACCGAAAAGCTTAAGCTGATGGAGAAAGGCGGGTTATGCATTTATACGCAACATTCCTTCTCACGCGTGGCTCCGTCAGGCCTCAATGTAGACCAAAATTAGGCTGCATTTTTTTATTTTTAAATTGCGCCAGCCGGGTCTTGAACTCAAGACCTCTTGGCTCTAATACCATGTAAAATTGTATGCATCAGTCAGTTCATCCAAAAGCTCAAACTAATAAAAAGCTGGGTTATGCATTTATACGTCAACAGTTTCTGTTGTCCCACGATGACGTGCGAGCTCGACTTTAAGATGGTGGTTTTGGGCAACCCGATGGCTATGGTTTTGTGACTCACAGTCCTGAGATGCAGGGATATGAATGAGGTGGTAGGTCATATGTGCTTTGTCTTAGGGCAGTTAGGTTTTTTGATGTACTAGGTTCGAGTTCCAGTCGAAGTAGATTTGGATCGTCGGATTGAGATGGAGGTTACAAGGTTGGCTTTTTTTGGCTAGACGGTAATTACATGCCCAAGTCGTCCTATTATTTTTGTATTTGACATGGCTTGGAGAAAAGAAAATACAAGATACTCCCTCCGTTTCTTTACTTCACATATTAGGTTTGTCTTCAGTCAAACCTTTTAAAGTTTGACCAAGTTTATAGAAAAATACAAACATTCACAATACTAAATACATATAATTAGATCCATCATAAAAAAGGTATGTGGATTTTCATAATCTTTAATATAAATTTGGTCAAATTGAAGGAAATATGCCCTAGAGGCAATAATAAAGTTATTATTTATTTCCTTATATCATGATAAATGTTTATTATTCATGCTAGAATTGTATTAACCGGAAACATAATACATGTGTGAATACATAGACAAACAAAGTGTCACTAGTATGCCTCTACTTGACTAGCTCGTTAATCAAAGATGGTTATGTTTCCTAACCATGAACAAAGAGTTGTTATTTGATTAACGGGATCACATCATTAGGTGAATGATCTGATTGACATGACCCATTCCATTAGCTTAGCACCCGATCGTTTAGTATGTTGCTATTGCTTTCTTCATGACTTATACATGTTCCTATGACTATGAGATTATGCAACTCCCGTTTGCCGGAGGAACACTTTGTGTGCTACCAAACGTCACAACGTAAATGGGTGATTATAAAGGTGCTCTACAGGTGTCTCCAAAGGTAGATGTTGGGTTGGCGTATTTCGAGATTAGGATTTGTCACTCCGATTGTCGGAGAGGTATCTCTGGGCCCTCTCGGTAATGCACATCACATAAGCCTTGCAAGCATTACAACTAATGAGTTAGTTGCGAGATGATGTATTACGGAACGAGTAAAGAGACTTGCCGGTAACGAGATTGAACTAGGTATTTGATACCGACGATCGAATTTCGGGCAAGTAACATACCGATGACAAAGGGAACAACGTATGTTGTTATGCGGTCTGACCGATAAAGATCTTCGTAGAATATGTAGGAGCCAATATGGGCATCCAGGTCCCGCTATTGGTTATTGATCGGAGATTTGTCTCAGTCATGTCTACATTGTTCTCGAACCGTAGGGTCCGCACGCTTAACGTTACGATGACAGTTATTATGAGTTTATGCATTTTGATGTACCGAAGTTAGTTCGGAGTCCCGGATGTGATCACGGACATGACGAGGAGTCTCGAAATGGTTGAGACATAAAGATTGATATATTGGATGACTATATTCGGACACCGGAAGTGTTCCGGGGAGGTTTCGGATAAAACTGGAGCACCGGGGGGTTACCGGAACCCCCCGGGGGGTTAATGGGCCTCATGGGCCTAAAGTGGAGAAGAGGAAGGGGCTGCCAGGGCAGGCCGCGCGCCCCTCTCCCCCTAGTCCGAATTGGACAAGGAGGGAGGGGAGGCGCCCCCCCTTTCCTTCTCTCCTTCCACCTCTCCTACTTGGACAAGGAAAAGGGAGGGGAGTCCTACTCCCGGTAGGAGTAGGACTCCTCCTGCGCGCCTCCTCTAGGGCCGGCCGCACCCCCCCTTGGATCCTTTATATACGGAGGCAGGGGGGCACCCTAGAACACACAAGTTGATCCTCGTGATTGTTCCTTAGCCGTGTGCGGTGCCCCCCTCCACCATATTCCACCTCGGTCATATCGTTGCAGTCCTTAGGCGAAGCCCAGCGTCGGTAGAACATCATCATCGTCACTACGCCGTTGTGCTGACGGAACTCATCCCCGAAGTTTTGCTGGATCGGAGCCCGGGGAGCGTCATCGAGCTGTACGTGTGCTAAGAACTCGGAGGTGCCGGAGTAACGGTACTTGGATCGGTCGGATCGGGAAGACGTATGACTACTTCCTCTACGTTGCGTCAACGCTTCCGCAGTCGATCTACCAGGGTACGTAGATCATACTCTCCTCTCTCGTTGCTATGCATCACCATGATCTTGCGTGTGCGTAGGAAATTTTTTTGAAATTACTACGAAACCCATCAGTGGCATCCGAGCCTAGGTTTTATATATTGATGTTATATGCATGAGTAGAACACAAGTGAGTTGTGGGCGATATAAGTCATACTGCTTACCAGCATGTCATACTTTGGTTCGGCGGTATTGTTGGACGAAGCGGCCCGGACCAACATTACGCGTACGCTTACGCGAGATTGGTTCTCCCGACGTGCTTTGCACAGAGGTGGCTTGCGGGTGACAGTTTCTCCAACTTTAGTTGAACCGAGTGTGGCTACGCCCGGTCCTTGCGAAGGTTAAAACAGCACCAACTTGACAAACTATCGTTGTGGTTTTGATGCGTAGGTAAGATTGGTTCTTGCTTAAGCCCGTAGCAGCCACGTAAAACTTGCAACAACAAAGTAGAGGACGTCTAACTTGTTTTTGCAGGGCATGTTGTGATGTGATATGGTCAAGACATGATGCTAAATTTTATTGTATGAGATGATCATGTTTTGTAACCGAGTTATCGGCAACTGGCAGGAGCCATATGGTTGTCGCTTTATTGTATGCAATGCAATTGCGCTGTAATGCTTTACTTTATCACTAAGCGGTAGCGATAGTCGTGGAAGCATAAGATTGGCGAGACGACAACGATACTACGATGGAGATCAAGGTGTCGCGCCGGTGACGATGGTGATCACGACGGTGCTTCGAAGATGGAGATCACAAGCACAAGATGATGATGGCCATATCATATCACTTATATTGATTGCATGTGATGTTTATCTTTTATGCATCTTATCTTGCTTTGATTGACGGTAGCATTATAAGATGATCTCTCACTAAAATTATCAAGAAGTGTTCTCCCTGAGTATGCACCGTTGCGAAAGTTTTTCGTGCTGAGACACCACGTGATGATCGGGTGTGATAGGCTCTACGTTCAAATACAACGGGTGCAAAACAGTTGCACACGCGGAATACTCAGGTTATACTTGACGAGCCAAGCATATACAGATATGGCCTCGGAACACGGAGACCGAAAGGTCGAGCGTGAATCATATAGTAGATATGATCAACATAGTGATGTTCACCAATGAAACTATTCCATCTCACGTGATGATCGGACATGGTTTAGTTGATTTGGATCACATAATCACTTAGAGGATTAGAGGGATGTCTATCTAAGTGGGAGTTCTTTTAAGTGAATTAATTGAACCTAAATTTATCATGAAACTTAGTACCTGATAGTATCTTGCTTGTTTATGGTTGATTGTAGATAGATGGCTCGTGCTGTTGTTCCGTTGAATTTTAATGTGTTCCTTGAGAAAGCAAAGTTGAAAGATGATGGTAGCAATTACACGGACTGGGTCCGTAACTTGAGGATTATCCTCATTGCTGCACAGAAGAATTACGTCCTGGAAGCACCGCTGGGTGCCAGGCCTGCTGCTGGAGCAACACCAGATGTTATGAACGTCTGGCAGAGCAAAGCTGATGACTACTCGATAGTTCAGTGTGCCATGCTTTACGGCTTAGAATCGGGACTTCAACGACGTTTTGAACGTCATGGAGCATATGAGATGTTCCAGGAGTTGAAGTTAATATTTCAAGCAAATGCCCGGATTGAGAGATATGAAGTCTCCAATAAGTTCTATAGCTGCAAGATGGAGGAGAACAGTTCTGTCAGTGAGCATATACTCAAAATGTCTGGGTATAATAATCACTTGATTCAATTGGGAGTTAATCTTCCAGATGATTGCGTCATTGATAGAATTCTCCAATCACTGCCACCTAGCTACAAGAGCTTCGTGATGAACTATAATATGCAAGGGATGAATAAGACTATTCCCGAGCTCTTCACAATGCTGAAAGCTGCGGAGGTAGAAATCAAGAAGGAGCATCAAGTGTTGATGGTCAACAAGACCACTAGTTTCAAGAAAAAGGGCAAAGGGAAGAAGAAGGGGAACTTCAAGAAGAACGGCAAGCAAGTTGCTGCTCAAGAGAAGAAACCCAAGTCTGGACCTAAGCCTGAAACTGAGTGCTTCTACTGCAAGCAGACTGGTCACTGGAAGCGGAACTGCCCCAAGTATTTGGCGGATAAGAAGGATGGCAAGGCGAACAAAGGTATATGTGATATACATGTTATTGATGTGTACCTTACTAATGCTCACAGTAGCACCTGGGTATTTGATACTGGTTCTGTTGCTAATATTTGCAACTCGAAACAGGGACTACGGATTAAGCGAAGATTGGCTAAGGACGAGGTGACGATGCGCGTGGGAAACGGTTCCAAAGTCGATGTGATCACGGTCGGCACGCTACCTCTACATCTACCTTCGGGATTAGTATTAGACCTAAATAATTGTTATTTGGTGCCAGCGTTGAGCATGAACATTATATCTGGATCTTGTTTAATGCGAGACGGTTATTCATTTAAATCTGAGAATAATGGTTGTTCTATTTATATGAGTAATATCTTTTATGGTCATGCACCCTTAAAGAGTGGTCTATTCTTATTGAATCTCGATAGTAGTGACACACATATTCATAATGTTGAAGCCAAAAGATGCAGAGTTGATAATGATAGTGCAACTTATTTGTGGCACTGCCGTTTAGGTCATATCGGTGTAAAGCGCATGAAGAAACTCCATACTGATGGACTTTTGGAACCACTTGATTATGAATCACTTGGTACTTGCGAACCGCGCCTCATGGGCAAGATGACTAAAACACCGTTCTCCGGTACTATGGAGAGAGCAACAGATTTGTTGGAAATCATACATACAGATGTATGTGGTCCGATGAATATTGAGGCTCGTGGCGGATATCGTTATTTTCTCACCTTCACAGATGACTTAAGCAGATATGGGTATATCTACTTAATGAAACATAAGTCTGAAACATTTGAAAAGTTCAAAGAATTTCAGAGTGAAGTTGAAAATCATCGTAACAAGAAAATAAAGTTTCTACGATCTGATCGTGGAGGAGAATATTTGAGTTACGAGTTTGGTGTACATTTGAAAAATTGTGGAATAGTTTCGCAACTCACGCCACCCGGAACACCACAGCGTAATGGTGTGTCCGAACGTCGTAATCGTACTTTACTAGATATGGTGCGATCTATGATGTCTCTTACTGATTTACCGCTATCGTTTTGGGGATACGCTCTAGAGACGGCCGCATTCACGTTAAATAGGGCACCATCAAAATCCGTTGAGACGACGCCTTATGAACTGTGGTTTGGCAAGAAACCAAAGTTGTCGTTTCTGAAAGTTTGCGGCTGCGATGCTTATGTGAAAAAGTTTCAATCTGATAAGCTCGAACCCAAATCGGAGAAATGTGTCTTCATAGGATATCCAAAGGAAACTATTGGATACACCTTCTATCACAGATCCGAAGGCAAGACTTTTGTTGCTAAATTCGGAAACTTTCTGGAGAAGGAGTTTCTCTCGAAAGAAGTGAGTGGGAGGAAAGTAGAACTTGACAAGGTAACTGTACCTGCTCCCTTATTGGAAAGTAGTACTTCACAGAAAACTGTTTCAGTGACACCTACACCAGTTAGTGAGGAAGCTAATGATGATGATCATGAAAGTTCAGATCAAGATACTACTGAACCTCGTAGATCAACCAGAGTGAGATCCGCACCAGAGTGGTACGGTAATCCTGTTCTGGAAGTCATGCTACTAGATCATGATGAACCTACGAACTATGAAGAAGCGATGGTGAGCCCAGATTCCGCAAAATGGCTGGAAGCCATGAAATCTGAGATGGGATCCATGTATGAGAACAAAGTATGGACTTTGGTTGACTTGCCCGATGATCGGCAAGCAATTGAGAATAAATGGATCTTCAAGAAGAAGACTGACGCTGATGGTAATGTTACTGTCTACAAAGCTCGACTTGTCGCAAAAGGTTTTCGGCAAGTTCAAGGGATTGACTATGATGAGACCTTCTCACCCATAGCGATGCTTAAGTCTGTCCGAATCATGTTAGCAATTGCCGCATTTTATGATTATGAAATTTGGCAGATGGATGTCAAAACTGCATTCTTGAATGGATTTCTGGAAGAAGAGTTGTATATGATGCAACCAGAAGGTTTTGTCGATCCAAAGGGAGCTAACAAAGTGTGCAAGCTCCAACGATCCATTTATGGACTGGTGCAAGCCTCTCGGAGTTGGAATAAACGCTTTGAAAGTGTGATCAAAGCATTTGGGTTTATACAGACTTTCGGAGAAGCATGTATTTACAAGAAAGTGAGTGGGAGCTCTGTAGCATTTCTGATATTATATGTGGATGACATATTACTGATTGGAAATGATATAGAATTTCTGGATAGCATAAAGGGATACTTGAATAAAAGTTTTTCAATGAAAGACCTCGGTGAAGCTGCTTACATATTAGGCATAAAGATCTATAGAGATAGATCAAGACGCTTAATTGGACTTTCACAAAGCACATACCTTGACAAGATTTTGAAAAAGTTCAAAATGGATCAAGCAAAGAAAGGGTTCTTGCCTGTGTTACAAGGTGTGAAGTTGAGTCAGACTCAATGCCTGACCACTGCAGAAGATAGAGAGAAAATGAAAGATGTTCCCTATGCTTCAGCCATAGGCTCTATCATGTATGCAATGCTGTGTACCAGACCTGATGTGTGCCTTGCTATAAGCTTAGCAGGGAGGTACCAAAGTAATCCAGGAGTGGATCACTGGACAGCGGTCAAGAACATCCTGAAATACCTGAAAAGGACTAAGGATATGTTTCTCGTATATGGAGGTGACAAAGAGCTCATCGTAAAAGGTTACGTTGATGCAAGCTTTGACACTGATCCGGACGATTCTAAATCGCAAACCGGATACGTGTTTACATTAAATGGTGGAGCTGTTAGTTGGTGCAGTTCTAAACAAAGCGTCGTAGCGGGATCTACATGTGAAGCGGAGTACATAGCTGCTTCGGAAGCAGCAAATGAAGGAGTCTGGATGAAGGAGTTCATATCCGATTTAGGTGTCATACCTAGTGCATCGGGTCCAATGAAAATCTTTTGTGACAATACTGGTGCAATTGCCTTGGCAAAGGAATCCAGGTTTCACAAGAGAACCAAGCACATCAAGAGACGCTTCAGTTCCATCCGGGATCTAGTCCAGGTGGGAGACATAGAGATTTGCAAGATACATACGGATCTGAATGTTGCAGACCCGTTGACTAAGCCTCTTCCACGAGTAAAACATGATCAGCACCAAGGCTCCATGGGTGTTAGAATCATTACTATGTAATCTAGATTATTGACTCTAGTGCAAGTGGGAGACTGAAGGAAATATGCCCTAGAGGCAATAATAAAGTTATTATTTATTTCCTTATATCATGATAAATGTTTATTATTCATGCTAGAATTGTATTAACCGGAAACATAATACATGTGTGAATACATAGACAAACAAAGTGTCACTAGTATGCCTCTACTTGACTAGCTCGTTAATCAAAGATGGTTATGTTTCCTAACCATGAACAAAGAGTTGTTATTTGATTAACGGGATCACATCATTAGGTGAATGATCTGATTGACATGACCCATTCCATTAGCTTAGCACCCGGTCGTTTAGTATGTTGCTATTGCTTTCTTCATGACTTATACATGTTCCTATGACTATGAGATTATGCAACTCCCGTTTGCCGGAGGAACACTTTGTGTGCTACCAAACGTCACAACGTAAATGGGTGATTATAAAGGTGCTCTACAGGTGTCTCCAAAGGTAGATGTTGGGTTGGCGTATTTCGAGATTAGGATTTGTCACTCCGATTGTCGGAGAGGTATCTCTGGGCCCTCTCGCTAATGCACATCACATAAGCCTTGCAAGCATTACAACTAATGAGTTAGTTGCGAGATGATGTATTACAGAACGAGTAAAGAGACTTGCCGGTAACGAGATTGAACTAGGTATTTGATACCGACGATCGAATTTCGGGCAAGTAACATACCGATGACAAAGGGAACAACGTATGTTGTTATGCGGTCTGACCGATAAAGATCTTCGTAGAATATGTAGGAGCCAATATGGGCATCCAGGTCCCGCTATTGGTTATTGATCGGAGATTTGTCTCAGTCATGTCTACATTGTTCTCGAACCGTAGGGTCCGCACGCTTAACGTTACGATGACAGTTATTATGAGTTTATGCATTTTGATGTACCGAAGTTAGTTCGGAGTCCCGGATGTGATCACGGACATGACGAGGAGTCTCGAAATGGTCGAGACATAAAGATTGATATATTGGATGACTATATTCGGACACCGGAAGTGTTCCGGGGAGGTTTCGGATAAAACTGGAGCACCGGGGGGTTACCGGAACCCCCCGGGGGGTTAATGGGCCTCATGGGCCTAAAGTGGAGAAGAGGAAGGGGCTGCCAGGGCAGGCCGCGCGCCCCCTCTCCCCCTAGTCCGAATTGGACAAGGAGGGAGGGGCGGCGCCCCCCCTTTCCTTCTCTCCTTCCACCTCTCCTACTTGGACAAGGAAAAGGGAGGGGAGTCCTACTCCCGGTAGGAGTAGGACTCCTCCTGCGCGCCTCCTCTAGGGCCGGCCGCACCCCCCCCCTTGGATCCTTTATATACGGAGGCAGGGGGGCACCCTAGAACACACAAGTTGATCCTCGTGATCGTTCCTTAGCCGTGTGCGGTGCCCCCCTCCACCATATTCGACCTCGGTCATATCGTTGCAGTCCTTAGGCGAAGCCCTGCGTCGGTAGAACATCATCATCGTCACCACGCCGTTGTGCTGACGGAACTCATCCCCGAAGCTTTGCTGGATCGGAGCCCGGGGAGCGTCATCGAGTTGTACGTGTGCTAAGAACTCGGAGGTGCCGGAGTAACGGTACTTGGATCGGTCGGATCGGGAAGACGTACGACTACTTCCTCTACGTTGCGTCAACGCTTCCGCAGTCGATCTACCAGGGTACGTAGATCATACTATCCCCTCTCGTTGCTATGCATCACCATGATCTTGCGTGTGCGTAAGAATTTTTTTAAAATTACTACAAAACCCATCACAAATTTCACAAAGTTTGACTTGAGAAAAGACTAATATGCAAAGGAAAAAAGAAACACGAGGAGCACTTACTAATATTATATTCTATGAAAAAAAATTCTAGTCCTTTAACTACTCCCTCTGTCCCATAATGTAAAATGTTTTTTGACACTACACTACACTAGTGTCAAAAAGCGTCTTACATTATGAAACGGAGGGAGTAATTTTCTATGGTTTTAAAAGTGGCCTGTTAGACTTGGCAGATACTACGTACCAAGAGTGTCGTAGAGCGGCACGCAGCAAACTCCAAGGGCATTGCAAGCCTGCAGTATATGGTGAAATAAGTTGCAAAGCCAGACAAAAACATATGTATATACAATATTCATCTGGAAGTACTGCAATGTTTTTCACTACAACATCATATACGGGGATAAACACTGTTTAAGTGAGGGATGATTAAGTAATGATTTACCTCCATGCTGATAATCCATTCCGGACAATTTGCACCGTAGATGCCAGCGCGTTCACCCTGAAATTAACATCACTTTATTTCAACTTTCTTGTGAGGATATTATGGTACGTGTCAGAGGGTTCGTTAGTAAACATTCGGACAACACGTACGAGAGTTGTTTTTGTCAAACACAAATTAATTTAATTTGTGTTAATGGAAAACGAATATGATAGATGCAGCATCTACACGGCAAGCACGATCGAACTGGTCAACTCTTCCCTGCAGCTAGCGTATGAGCTGGTCAGACTTGAAATGGTTCTGGTGAAGACTAGACTATTCCATGCAAGAGAAAACTTCAAGGGTGGACTTTCTTCGCATCCAGACCACTAGACCAGCCATATCCATGTGACAGTGGTTGTATATTTTGTAGTACTAGTATATATCTGGTTGTAATTTAAGCTTATACAGGATACTGGAAGGGATAAGCATGCTATCCTTTTGTTAAAGCCAAAGGTGATAACACTAACGGTCATTGGCTGATGATGCACCCCATCACCTTTTTAATTGAAACACTTGCAGAGTTGCTACCCAACAACAACAAAAAGATCTCATCATGAGACTATTAACCAAGTATTCTCAACCGCAACTATATTGGTGGTGAGCAGCATATCCGGTATTATTAATAGGTGTATCACTTAACTAATGCAGTTTAGCTACATGTCAGTCAGCTGAATTTCGAAATCGGGTCAATTGATTTTGAATGAAGGAAGGGGAAGGAAAGAGCCTCGCCGGAGAGATGAAGAGGCTCACTATCAGCACCCCTTTATCTATCTTAGGGTTCAAGGGCGGTGGTGGGGCTTCGCCGGAGAAAGAAAATGGACGCGGGCGGGGCTAGAAGGGTTGACCCGGGGCGGCAGCAAGACCCGTGGTGGGGCGAGGCGGTTGCTGGCGGCGGCAGCACACGGCAGGTGGAGGAAAACGCACTGAGGAAGAAGACATAATCTGGGCCGTTCAATTTTCCATCTAACGCTTTAAACTGATCCAGACCAAATTGACTGACCCAAATCAAAATTTCAGTTGATTGACTCCTAGCCATTCCCTAACTAATGATTTCCTCAACGGTTTGTTCAACTTGGCAGCTGTGGACATCGTGGTCCAACCGTGCTCCAGCTAATTAACCGATTACACGAGCAAGCTATGCACGCGATATGGGCATATTATACCTCCACCAACGAACTGTATTGCTAATGATATAGTATTAACAAGTAGCCTGGCGTACGCGTAATTATTACTAGTTGCAGCTACTACTTAATTATATAATTCCGGAGGATTAGGATCGAGAGCAGGGCTTGGAATTTTCTGTCCCCGTGTTGGATCGATTCATGAGCAGTTGACCATCGATCGATCTGATCGCCCAAATTAAGTTTTAGCTGTGGCTTCACATTGTGATAGCTGGTCTACATCATCACGGTCACAATCAAGCTGTGTGTATGCACGCACGCACGCACGCACCTGTTTGACTCCGGAATTGCTCATGGCGGCGGCGAGCTTGATCACGACGTCGCAGACCTCCCTGTAAGTCATCCAGGCGTAGTCGCCGGCCTGCATGGTATTTTGATTCAGCTGCTGGCTCCATTGATTCAAGCTGGCAGAGGGAATCGGCACGGGTTGGCTAGTTGAACTGAAATTCAAGTGAGTACCTTGCCGTCGACAACTGGCCGGTGACCGAGCATCGGGTTGCTGGGGTACTTCTCCACGGAAGCGCTGCAAGATCGCTCGCAAAAGGCGTGTTAGATCGATGGACGAAGCTTCAGAAACAGAGCGGGTTTGAGCATGTGCAGCTCGATCGCCATGGATTTTTTTTAAGCGTATGCTGGCACGGTGGTCGCCGGCCATACGTCCGGCGAGGTGGGATGGGAGTGGGAGTGGGAGGGGTTGCGTGCTAGCTGAATAGCTCACCGGAAGAGGTCCCAGAGGCAGTCGACGCCGGGCGGCGACTGCAGCAGGCCGGTGTCCTTGGCCAGCACGTTCCGGTACGACGGCCCGGCATTCCCCTCGGCGCCGCCCGACTCCACAAGGAACTTCATCGCCTCCGACGACGACTGTACGATACGAGAGCGAAGGGAGAATAGTTGAGGATGGGATGGATCGGAGAAAGGTAGCTGCTGACACGATGCTGGACGGAACAGACAGAGACAGAGAGATCGGAAAGATACATAACATAGTACCATATATACAGCCGTTGGGAGACGTGCTGGAAGCTGTTGCAAGTTTTTTTTTTGGACAGAGAGAGAAGGAAGCCGTTGCAAGTTGGAGTAGTCGTCTCTTCTCAAGACTAAAAAAAAGATCTCTGAAAATTATATTCGGACACGAGGCCCACCAGCCCGCGTCGTACGATGGAAATTGTATTACAGATTGCCCTAAGCATAAAACGTTTTTGTAGGCAGACTATACTGTACGGCGCGGAAAGCGTATAGTGGTAAGCAAACTTCAATTGATATAACAGTACATAGACATGTACTCCCGCTGTTAGGCCGGGGGGAGTATTCTAGAAGGAAAACCAGTCATGTATATTAGGGAAAAAAAAAGGCATATATCGTTAAGATACGCTATAGTTGGATTTTTTTAACATCAGTATAGACACAAACGCTTATATACACGCGCATACACTCATCCTATAAACACACGCACGCACACCCTACCCCTATAAGCACCTCTCAGGAATAAATGCGAGCACCAGGATTTAAGTCCTGGTCCCTATAAACACACGCACGCACACCCTACCCCTATAAGCACCTCTCAGGAATAAATGCGAGCACCAGGATTTAAGTCCTGGTCCCTATAAACACACGCACGCACACCCTATCCCTATAAGCACCTCTTAAAAATAAATGCGAGCATCAGGATTTAAGTCCTGATGGACTGGGGATACCACAGAACCTCTAAAAGCATATCCAACAACCGCGCAACGCGCCGCGCGTTAAAAGTAGGAATACAGCTGGGTTAGCCAGCTTTTGCACGCGGCGGTGCGCTGACTCCAGCGGCTGCTGCAAATTAAAGCGTGCGCGAGCCGCTCCAGCAGACGCGGTATATTTCATCTGTTTTTTCCTACTACGATTCATAGTTCATCCGACTCGGACTCTGCCTGCTTCTACGATAGTCTACTTCTACGATACAAAATAAAACGAAAAACGTGTACTACTCGTCTGACTCAGACTCTGTCTTGGTGATGTCCTCGTCCGACGTGTGTGCGTAGGCGTCAAGGAACCGCTCGTCGTCGGAGTCCAGGAGGACGCATATCTTAGCGCGATGTTGTATTTAGCTGCCGCCCTCCGCGTTCGCTTGTCCTCGCGATAGGCGGCTCGCTCCTCCCTCCTCTTTGCCCTTTTCGCCCTTCTCTGGGTGAAGAACTGTTCCTCGTTGGTATCTTCCGGGAAGCGATGGCTCCACAGCGCTAGGCTTGCTCGTTCATCTCGGCCAGCCTGTGACGACGCTCCCGTCTCCGTTGCTTGCGACGATCCTCGTCGGTGAGAAGCTGTGGGAAAGGCGTCAACTCCTGTGCCTGCTCCCGCGTCGCCACATCGGCGAAGTTCATGTCTTGACGGGACCGCAGGAGACGCCACGCCGCAGCGTCGTACGCCTGGGCGCTCTGTTGGGCGGTGTCGAAGGTTCCGAGGGGGAGGCGCATGCCGCCGCCCGACCGAATCTCGACGGAGTAGGTGCCGAACGGACGCATGCGGACGCCGCGGTAGCCCGAAGCTCCCCGACGGCGAGGCAGCATAGTGGCGCGGTGGTGGCGTGTCGGCGGCAAAGGGCGATGGAGAGATGGAGAGAGCGGCAGATGGCGCTGCAATTTATAGGCGCGCCGGATGCGGCGCGCTAAATATAGCGCGTGAGCTGCCGCCTTTTCCCCGTGTACGCTAGTTTTCCGTCACCGCTGGAGCGCGCGAAAACGTCCCGAGCATGCTAAAAAGCCAATTTACCGCACGCGTCTTTTAACGCGGCTGTTGAAAATGCTCTAACCATCCAACTATAGATTGGTTCGCCGCTACAGTTGGATTGGATGACGATGTGTTGTATGTTTGACTATGCAGGGGCGGAAAAGAAAAAGAAAAACTGTACAGATCAGCTGGTCGTGGTCGATGGTACCTTCGTATTTTTTCTGTACAAGATCGCCGCGTTGTCAGATCTAATTTAGAAATCGATTTCGAAGTTTGGTTGGGGCAACTCCTTGATTCTGATTTCGAAATCTCGACGCCCCGCTTCTGAATCATGCGGTTAGGAGGTCGTCGACCTTATCTTGTAGCCGCATTGGTGCGCACCTGCCTCGATCGGACGCAGTCATCAGCCATGACATGCCATTACATTTGAGATCACGGCAGGTTAATATAGTGTGGCTAGGCAACTTGGGCGTTGGCTTGGCACAATGTCAGACTGCTTCACAACAAAGCAAGGAGACGAACATTAGCCTGCTTTATCAGAAAGAAATCACATGCTACTTCCTCTGTCTGAAAAAAAATTGTTTCAAACATGTCTCTTAAATGAATATATCTAATACTAATTTGGTGCTAGATACGTCCATTTAAGGGATAAACTTTTTCGGACGGAAATAGTACTATTTATCACTCCTATTTAGTTACACGGCGGCTCTCGCTCAACGTATCAAAGGTACGCCGGGGATAACACGCTGATGACTCCCAATAGCTCTTATTGACGGAGTCGTTTGGCACCTCGATGTCGACTAGTTACATGGCGATGAAATTTCTGTCCACATCTTATCCAGGAGGACGACTCGACTAGATTTCTTTAGGAGAAGTATGGGACATGCTAGGGGTAAGTTTGACTGAAAAATAAATTTGGATCAGTCGATCTGTTTCTAGCCGTTGGATGCGAAATGAGTGGCCAGATTGTTTTGTTCTACCTCCTGCATCATCTATTGTTCATCTTCTTCCTTGAAACCTGAAAGCGCCACACGTGCCGCCGGCCTAACCACTGCCCTCCGCCACCCTGGGCTGTCGGCGCTCTCGCGCCAACCCGGCTGCCCCGCCCTCGCCTCAATCGCCGCCCACCGCCGTGCTTCCTCTGACCACGGCCATCCCTCTAACCCCGGCAGACCTCCAACTCCGACGCCGATGAACTTGCAACCTCTCCACCCCTAAGATGGACGATGAGGCTGCTGCCCCCTCTGCACCCGTTGCACCCCTAAGATAGACGAGGAGGCTACTCCGTCGCGGCTGCTGCTGCCTCAGCCGGCGGCCTCGGTGCTCCTCCATGGCCGCTGCTTCCTCTCTACCGAAACGACTGACACAAATTCAAATTTCAGGTGACTGATGTTGAGCAAACCTAGAGAATTATATATAGAACTCAAAGAGATATGCACGCCGCGCACGTCTCATACCCTACGCCTTGTGTGTCCCGCGCAAGGGTGATTAGCTAGGGATCTCACGCCTCCCATCGGCGTCACCAGAAACCAGCTTTGCCTTCTATGGACTTAAGGCCATGGAGGCGCAGTGGATTCTGGCCCTTGCCGGTGAGAGGACTCCTGCTCCGTTTTTATGTGTTTCCCCCCGTTTCTTTAGGTTTATGTCCTGCTCTGCAAGACGAGACGACATCGGCTCCTTAAAGTTGGAATAAGTTTCTCCTCGCCTACCCCTCGTTCTGGTGATGCGTCTAGCGCAATTAGAGTGCACGTGGAGGTATTTCTCTGGCGGATCTCACATGATTCGGTTGGTGTTTGTCTTTGATGCATCCCTTTGATCCGGTATTTGTTCGTTTATATTCGTGTGTCTTCAGGTTGGACCCTTCCGGTCTATGCATCTCTTCATCGGCGGCGACGATTGCTGTTCTGGTGTGATGGTCCTATTGGGCCTCGGTACGGCAACTTTCTGATTGTGGACTACAATAAGATTTGCCCGGCTCCGCTGAGGGACCGACGATGATGGAGGCACGCCTTCAGCTCGCTCAAATGCTTTGTAGTCATTGCTAGATGGTCTATGAACCTAGATTTTCTTTACTTCTAGTGTTTTTTTGTAAAATATTGACAGATGATGAATAGATCAAAAGTTTTTCCAACAAAAAAAAGATATGCGCGAGAATAAAATTGGAGCATATTAATCGAGCAATTGGGATCCTATTCCGAGGTGTTGGATGAGACCACCTATTTGACGCCCACTGGCATCAAATAGGAGAAGCTCCACCTGAAAACCAGCTTAAATGGGCTGGCCCAGTCTGTCGCGAGCGGATTTTCAGTTTTTTTCCTCCTTCGTTCATTAATCTGTTTTTCTAAAAATACTGCTGTTGTTTTTTACGGATCTAGATATTTAAAAAACTTATTAAAACTAACAATATATTCATAAATTATTCAATATTTGTTTTGATAAAAGTTTTGTGTATGTTAAAATACAATTTTTTTTTCACATTTTGTGTTTTTTCATTTTTATCTTCGCTTTTATTATTTTGTTTTATTTATTAATCCACAAACTTATTTCGTATCTTTCTAATTTTTATTTTACTTTTCCCTAGTTTGTAGTCCACAACATTTTTTTCAGAAAATATTTTTAATTAACAATACATCGCCTAGCATATGCAATGAACACTTTTTAAACCAGGGGAGCATTTTTCAAAATCCAAGATTTTTTAAAAAAAATTACAGTATTTTTAAATTAGGGATTTTGATTCATGAACATTTTATACTTGTGGATAGTTTTAGAATTTCGGGATATTTCTTAATTTTCGTAATCTTTTTCAATTTTAGAAATGAAATAAACCGGTGGACATTTTGTTGGATTTTTGAATATTATTATTAAAATTAAGGTTATTTTTGAAGTTTGAAAGCGTTTTTTAGTTTACAAATACTTTCTAAAACATGTCAAATTCTTTTTATGTAATAAAAAATTATGTCAAAAAATAGTAATGGCCTGCCCAAGAAGCGCTTCTGACAAATTGCTTGGATACATTAGTCGGCAGTAACAATTATTTCAAACAAGGGAGCAATTAATTACTCACTCCGTCCCATAATATAAGAGCGTCTTATATTGTGGGACGGAGGGAGTAGAAGATGCCCCTTGAGTGAGCTTTCATGAGGCGTTCTTGAGTGGGCGGGGGAGTAGTCTTACGAGGACACATGTCGTATGCGGAGCGCATGTTGAGTGGTTGCCCGTTACATTTTTCTCTTAGTTTTTGCTCTATTTTCTTTGTTTTCATTTTTTTCCTTGTAATCCCTGATTCGTCTTGGCCATTTTAGGTTTTTGGGTTTCTGCTGTTTTTTCTTTTTCTTTGGTTTTCCTTTTTTGGAAGGACAAGTAGGCTGCACTTCCAAAAAAAAAAACCTTAGGCTGCACAGAGCCTAAATATTTCGAGGCTCATATCGCCTGGACTGTGCACCATCTGTTCTCCGCTTCTGACATGCATGCAGCAATGAAACACCGGCAATATTTTCAGACATAATTAGCGAAGGACAAAGCTGCAAATGACGTGACATTTTCTGTCCATAGAATGAGAATAATCACGAGCGTTTATTTAATGGCAATCAATATGTAGCGTTTTGGACTGAGCCCTCTTTTGGACTTCCGGAGCTGTACCTAGCGATTGCATTAACGTTGAAGTCATATTCAACGAAAGCAAATCTGCCAAGCTAAGTTGCCGTCAATCACGAGTCAAGTAGGGAAAGAGACTTCTTAACAGTATCCTCCAATGTGTTTGAGAGAAGGCAAATGATTTTCCTCTAAAAATTGCCCGAGAGGGAGCTAATTACTAGTACTTCCTCCGTCACAAATATAATACTAGTATATTTTAGATATTTCAATATTTACTACATACAAACCAAACTGAGTGAACAAACAACCTAAAACGTGTTTACATACATCCGATCCATAGAAAAGTTAGAACATCTTATATTTGTGAATGGATGGAGTATTTTTCAAAAAAATTACGATGAACTTTAATATATTAATAATATGGATAAGATACAGATTACAGTTTAATATATTAATAATATGGATAAGATACAAATTACACGTGGACTTAAGTTTCTAAATATTGTTTCAAAGTAAACAGCTCCTGCTTGCAATGATCTTTATTCCAAAAATCATTACTAACTAGATTATTCTTCTGTTTACTCTTTGTGAAATTGAAGAAGGAAAAAAGAAAAGAAAGAGAAACGTAAATATGCCCACCACAAGTCTTGCAAGTCATCTTATTCGATGCTCTTTGTTGGGCGCCATGATTAAGCCGACTTCTCAATCAGCTCTCGGAATCCTGAAAAGGGACTAAGCATTTTTATCTATTCACCTTTTGGAAAACAAATTACGAACAAGGCTATTGAAGCATCTGGCACGAACAAAATTTGGAGCACGCATGTTTTCTCGAGGTACGTACCGATAGCAGTCGAAGTCGTGGGCGGTCGGGAGGAAGGAGATGCGGACGCTGCACCTGGCGGGGAGCGTGGCGGCGCGGCGGGTGAGCACCTTGCCGGCGGCGACCATCTCCTTGTGGATGCACGCGCAGAGGGCGCGCCGCCGGTCAAAGGTCGGCGCCATGTCCTTGATGTCGGCGAGCCCCCTGCAGCAGCGCGGCGAGAGCTTGTCCTCCACGCCGGCGACGTAGCCGGTGCAGTCGCCGAACGCCGTCTGGGCGACGGCGCAGTCGTTGTCCGCCGTCCCCGCCTCCGCGCCGTGCAGGCCGCCGAGCATGAAGAATAGCGAGGCGGCGGCGGCCAGCGCTGCGAGGTAGCGGGTAAGCGTCATGGTGGTTGCGCTGCACTTGTAGACACGACTACGACTACGAGTGCGTGTCGACGTGCGCAGGGTATTTATAGGGAATGTTCTCGGGCGCAGATGGGAACGTTTTATCTTCTGCTGGATCGGCGCAACGAGTGGAGCTGGATAATATGGAATTGCAGTAATTTGTACTCCCTCCCGTGCCGAATTACTTGTCGCAAATATGAATGTATCTAGATGTATTTTAGTTCTAGATACATCCATTTCTACGACGAGTAATTTAAAACGGAGGAAATAAGTTGTAATTTTTTTTCTTGTGTTTGGACTGCGAATATATGATGAAAAACGCTTGGCTTCAACCGGCGGATCACACGCAAGTATCCGCTCGCTCGGCCATGCGGTGCATGTCTTGTCCGAGCAGTTCCTTCTTTCCCTTTTTTTTTGGTCAATTTGGCCGCTGCTCACTTTCCGCTACAATGAGTTTCTGTTGCAAAAACAAAAATTTATAATGAGAGCTCGGTTGTAGAAAAATTAAATTGCAATGAGAACTTTGCTGCAAAAAAAACTGAATTGCAATTAAAAAAAGAACTTTGTTGCAAAAAAAACTGTAACAATACTCTGTTGCAAAAACAAAATCCGCAACTTTACCTATGTTTGTAAAAATTCTACAACATGACCCGTATTGCAGAAAGTTCCTGCAACACGAACTGTATTGCAATGCAGGAAGGTGATGCTCGGTCGCTCAATTCGTCAGATCCAACGACGAGGTGATGGATCTTTAAAAAAGATCCAACAGCCGATGCATAGCGGCACTCAATACATCTTATTTCCACAAAGCAGCTACAGCCCGTAAGAAAAGGAATTGTATCCGAAGATTGCTTGACCATACAGGGGTTTGGAAGGAGGAGTTGGATTATATAAACAGTATCATTACGAGTTATTTCAAAGCGCTTTTTACATCCCAGATGACCGTTCCCGATATTAATGTTTTCAGTAAAGTCCATAGGCGAGTTTCGGAAGCAAGGAATAAGCAAGGAATACGTCCCTGATGGCGCCATACATGGCCGAGGAGGTACGAAAGGCTCTCTTTTTCATTGGAGATTTCAAGGCACCAAGACCGGATGGCCTTCACGCGGTCTTTTGTAAACGGTTCTGGTCTATGTTGGGTGATGACCTAGTCATGGAAGTTCTGAATGCGATCAATTCCCGGGTTATGCCAGAAGGGTGAAATGACACTACTATTGTCATGATCCCAAAAGTAAATTCCCCAAAGAAAGTTACTCAATTCAGACCGATCAGTTTATGCAACTAGATAATACCCCGCACGTTGCTGCGGAATAGATTGTAATATATACTAAAAGGAATTGATATTATGAAACTTGATTTTTTGAATTTAATATGAAAACTAAAACCGAATGTACAGATGATTTATTATATGATTGTTGTTTATATTTAACAAAAGTGTCATTTTTTCATGCATGGTACATATGCTTTAGAATTGGCAAAAAATAATGAGGAAAACATATTATCCATCCACTAAGTTAATCGATGATTTTTATGGAAACATGTCGTTAGCACTTCAGGCTTATTTTTTGCCTTTGGCGGCTTGAATGTGACGCCCCTGATTCAATCGTACACTAATCATACATGCAAACGTGTACGATCAAGATCAGGGACTCATGGGAAGTTACCACAACACAACTCTACAAATAAAATAAGTCATACAAGCATCATATTACAAGCCAGGGGCCTCAAGGGCTCAAATACAAGAGCACGATCATAGACGAGTCAACGGAATCAACAATATCTGAGTACAGACATAAGTTAAACAAGTTTGCCTTAAGAGGCTAGCACAAACTGGGATACAGATTGAAAGAGGCGCAGGCCTCCTGCCTGGGATCATCCTAAACTACTCCTGGTCGTCGTCAGCGGGCTACACGTAGTAGTAGGCACCTCCCGAGTAGTAGTAGTCGTCATCGACAGTGTCGGCTGGCTCCTGGGCTCCATCGTTTGGTCGCAGCAATCGGGTATAGGAAGGAGGAAAAGGGGGAGCAAACCAACCGTGATTACTCATCCAAAGTACTCGCAAGCAAGGAGCTACACTACATATGTACGCATTGGTATCAAATGGAATAAGGCTATCATATGTGGACTGAACTGCAGAATGCCGGAATAAGAGGGGGATAGCTAGTCCTATCGAAGAATACGCTTCTGGCCACCTCCATCTTGCAGCATGTAGAAGAGAGAAGAAGGTAAATCCACCAAGTAGCATCGTGTAGCATAATCCTACCCGGCGATCCTCTCCTCGTAGCCCTGTTAGAGAGCGACCATCGGGTTGTATCTGGCACTTGGAAGGGTGTGTTTTATTAAGTATCAGGTTCTAGTTGTCATAAGGTCAAGGTACAACTCCAAGTCGTCCTGTTACCGAAGATCATGACTATTCAAATAGATTACCTTCCCTGCAGGGGTGCACCACATTCCCAACACGCTCGATCCCCTTTGTCCAGACACACTTTTCTGGGTCATGCCCGGCCTCGGAAGATCAACACGTCGCAGCCCCACCTAGGCATAACAGAGAGGTCAGCACGCCGGTCTAAATCCTATGCGCGCAGGTGTCTGGGCCCATCGCCCATTGCACACCTGCACGTTGCGTCGGTGGCCGGAGAGCAGACCTAGCAACCTCCATTACAAAGGAAGTTGCGTTACGCGGTCCAACCCGGCGCGCGCCGCTCAGTCGCTGACGCCATGAAGGCTTCGGCTAATACCACGACGTCGAGTGCCCATAACTGTTCCCGCGTAGTTGGTTAGTGCGTATAGGCCAGTAGCCAGACTCAGATCAAATACCAAGATATCGTTAAGCGTATTAAGTATCCGCGAACGCCGACCAAGGCCAGGCCCACCTCTCTCCTAGGTGGTCTCAACCTGCCTTGTCGTTCCGCCTCAAAGTAACAGTCGGGGGCCGTCGGGAACTCAGGCCCACCACTACCTGGATGGAGCCACCTGCCCCTTCAGCCCCCACATCAGAATCACCTGCGGGTACTCAACGAGCCGACCCGACTTTAGTCACCACCTGTATAGTATGTATAAATGTATAAGTATTTACCCGTGATCACCTCCCGAGTGATCACGGCCCGATAGTATAGCATGGCAGATGGACAAGAATGTAGGGCCACTGATGAAGTGCTAGCAACCTATACTAAGCATGTAGGATTGCAGGTAAGGTATCAACAGTTGTAGAAACAATGACATGCTATGCAACAGAATAGGATTAACGGAAAGCAGTAACATGCTACACTACTCTAATGCAAGCAGTAGAGAAGAATAGGCGGTATCTGGTGATCAAGGGGGGGGGGCTTGCCTGGTTGCTCTGGCAAGAGAGAGGGGTCGTCAACACTGTAGTCGTACTAGGTAGCAGCGGCGTCGGTCTCGGTGTCTAGCGAGAGAAGAGGGGGAAGAAACAATAAATATTAAGCAAACAGATGCATAGTAATGCATGACATGACAAGTATCGGTGCTAGGGGTGCCCTAACGCGGTATGAGGTGGTACCGGTGAAGGGAGGAAACATCCGGAAAAATATCCCCGGTGTTTCGCGTTTTCGGACAGATGAATCGGAGAGGAAAAATTGAGTGTTCGCTATGCTAGGGGTGCGTGGTGGACGAACGGGCTACATATCCGGATTCGTCTCGTCGTTCCGAGCAACTTTCATGTACAAAGTTTTTCCATCCAAGCTACGGTTTATTTTATATTGATTTTAAAAGATTTAAATCATTTTTAGCATTTATTTAATTATTTTAATCCAACATTATCCAGAACAGTGCACGCTGACGTCAGCATGATGTCAGTATGATGTCAGCAGTCAATAGGGGGTTGACTGGGTCAAACTGACGTGTGGGTTTCGTCTGTCATTGACACATCACCCTAACTAACATATTAGTTAGGTTAATTAGATATTTAGGTTAATCAAGTTTAATTAGTTTAACTAAACATGATTAATTAACTTAATTATTTAGTTAGTTAATTAATTAATTATTTTTTTATAAACCGTTCTGTGGGGTGGGGCCCCACATGTCATAGGGCCAGCGGGGCCTAACGGGCACACGGGCGTTGTAGGCGCCCGACCTAGGCGACGACCCGCGGGAGTGGAGGGGTGCCGATGCAGCGCGGGCGCCGGAGATGGCCGCGGCGGGGCGGCGGCCCAACGAGCCGGAGGTGGGGCGGAGCAGGACGGCGCGTCAGCGGCCGCAGTGGTGGGTGGAACCGGCGCGGCCACGGCGCGGTTCGGCGGCCGGGCGCAGCGGCGGCAGCGATGGCAGAGCAGGCGCGTAGCGATGGCAGAGCAGGCGGCCGCAGGAGGCACGAAGGCGAGTGCGAGGCCACGGCGAGACTGGCGGCGCGAGCAGCAGGGGGTGACGGGCGCAGTCGGGCGGTGGACCGGAGCAGGGCGAGACCAGCGCGCGGCAGCACCAGGAGCCGGCCACGGCGGGCGACCCAGGCAGTGGCGGGGGTGCGTGCGCAGCCGCGGGGCGCGGTGAGCGTGCCAAGGGGGAAGAAGGGAGCGACCACGCAGCGGGGCAGCGGCGATGCGACGCGTTGAGGGAGAGAGGAGGAGAGGGAGGGGCGCGGCTCACGGAGGGCGTAGGGATCGTGGCAGCGGTGCGCGAGGTGGATGACGGGGACGACGGCGAAGAGAAAAAGCAGGCCGGCGGGGGAGCGCTCCGGGCGGCGGCGGCGTCCTGGCGCGGGGGCAGCGACCTCCTCCCCGATCCCGATCCAATCGGGGAGAGAGGGGGCAGATATTTTTGTGGGGGGAGGGGAGGTGGGGTGTCGGTGGAGTGGGTTACGGGGGGTGAGGGGATAAGGAGTGGGGGTGGGTGGCCGACTGGGCCTGGTGGGTTGGCCCGGTTGGGCCACGGCCCAGGGGGTTTTCTTCCTCTCTTTTCTTTTTAGTTTAGTTTTCTGTTTTTGTGTTTTCTCCTTTTCTTTTATTTATTACCCTTTTCTGTTTTAGCTTAGTTTCCTTTTATTTTTGATTTAGCAAAATACCAAAATGGTACCTACTTTGACGTTACCAAATATGCCACTACCACATTAACTAGCTACGTAAAATAAAATAGTTTTGCAATTATTTATTATTTAACAATATTTAAATAATAGTTTTTGCTACTGTTTTATTTATCTTATAACATCTAAACATTTTATAAAAGTAGGGTTTCTTCACCATAACTGCCTATGCAATAGTTGTCACAACCCGAACATTTTAGTTTTAACATTTGAAATTTTTTGTTGTTTGCCTTGATTTTGAATTTCAATTTGAATCGGTTTCTAATCAATGCGAGTTTATCATTAGTAACCGAGGTGATGTGGCATCATTACGAGGGGGTTACCGTAGCTTAATTACCCGGGCATCACAAATCTCCTCCACTACAGGAAATCTCGTTCCAAGATTTAAGAGGTAGTGAAAGGGGGGAGGTCTGGTAACGAATCTAGCGGGTCTTCTCATCCTGGCTTCCTCTTCTTGAAGAGGCCGGTCCAATACATTGATGTCTTCATTTCTCTGCTTCAGGTCATCATGATGAAGTCGGCATCCTTTCTTCAGGAACTCCATCGTACTTCTAAAAGAATAAAGGGTGGGCATTCCGGGAGAACAAACCTATGCAAGGTCGACTATCTAGTCGACAACATTAGGGAAGGTGGCGGATACCGGATAGTAACTCTTGAATTAAAACTTAAGAAAATATCGAGAGCAAAGTAAGAAGGCGCAAAATAGAAGTTTGAAGCGCATAGGCATTCGTTCGTTGCCTAAAATGAAGGGTGACAGGGGTTCAGAGCAATGGGAATAAGTATTGCGTCTGATACCATAATAGATCACTAAGTAGGTGGCCCGTGAATTACATACGAAGTCAAGCGCTAGAAATAACTTTGATAATAGGTTGTACATGAGAGTCAGGTTTCGATCCAGTGGAACTGTGGGTTATGGGTCCACCATGTGGGTTAAAAGTATGAAGGGTGATGACATCTTGCACGATCATGTGAGCAAGGCATGTTAGAGGATAGTCTGTCGGTTATGTCGGCAACAACATCGGTACCAAGGGAGAGGGACAAAGAGAACCATTCTCCTGCTCGTTGAACGAGGCGGGCCAATAGGCAAAGTTCTCGTCCATCGGTGGCTACCGGAATGATATCAACAATAGTAACAGGGTCTTACTGACAGAGTTATACACCGAGGTGTTTGCACAAGCAAGGAATTATTACTGCTTTTATCATATAGATCACAGTAAGGGTTTAAACAAACCAATGGAAAGGGAAAAGTGTCTATCAAATTTAATCAGAACAATGGAAAGAAAAATGTGTTTAAACACATATTTCGGGGCTATATCCTTCCCAAGGTCAACCAGAGCATGATATCCATGATAGGATATAACGTAGAAAACCATTTAGGTAAGGGGGGAGGGCGTTCATGACATTACCCAAGCAACGGTGTTTGGATAACTAGGCAAGAAACATTTAGCTTTGGGCTTCAAATGTTTTTGTTGAAAATCGAAGTACCACAGACATGCTTCGAGATAGCACTGACATGGTCTTCAAGCAAAGTTTAGACCTTGGAAACACAAAGGATCCATCAGGATAACTTATTAAACAAGGCATTCAAATTCTTCATGGAAAAATGGTTCTCCTTGCTAAAAAGGAAATTATAACAATAGGTTCTCCGGTCAGGTGTGCTAGGCATGACATCACCTTACCGAGTCATATAAAGACCAATGTTATAACTCTTGTAAATATGTTCCCACCATCATATCTGACCGAGATTCAGATTTGATTGGTGTCAGGATACCTTAGACTCAGGATGCCTGAGAAGAAAAGGTGCAAAACAAATTGACGAGATGACATTGTAAGATTCTCGGGAAATGTACTATGGAAGGGAGTTCCAGAACAAGAGCTCATCATTAAACCAATGAAGGGATAAGGAGGTAGTTGATGAACTCAGTGACAATTCATCGAGATTTCGAAAGGATGGGTTTCCACAATTATGTGAACAAGGAGATAACATTTGTCAGATCAAGTGATATAATGATGTATGCTCGAGGAAAGCATACACAATTGAACATTGATTGAAAGGTGCACCCGAAAGATGGGCTTAGGTAGCATGATCAATGTTAGAATGGTGGTTCAACAACCAATAGTCTAAGAACGAACTATCGACCATCAACTTCAAAGCAATAGGGTTGTTAGAAGTACAAAATCCACGCAGTACCGTTCACTTGTTGGAATCCCGGTTAGAATCAACACGGGGACCAAGAAGGGAAGGTTATGGTTAGAAGTATTACTTGCATCAATAATTCATAAGAGGTGGTGAAAGTCTCATGACATTCTTGACAAGACAGATGGTAATACTCCAAGGTAAAGAAGAACAATTGTTGGATATCACGGAACTCAAGGTACAACACAAAACAAGAACAAGTTTTGTGTTGGAGGGAATGCAATAATGTTGTCGATGTTAACCCAAATCATCGAGGGGGCAAGCATGGAATTTCTCATCAGGAACTCAATGTACGTCTTGGAAGAAGTTAAAATGTTGACGATGATCATGACACATTTATCGAGAGGTTTCAAGAAGATGTAATCGATCGGCGAAGACATCACATCAAGGGAATGGTGAAGTAAAAGGTTACTACAACCATAGATAAGATGCCATCTCAGAATTCGGGGTTGTCTCTCAAGACAAACAATATGATCTCAAAGTTCGATGTAAGCTTAGAGCACTATCGGGATTGTGTCCCGGGGATGAAGGACATAGGTAGAATGGTCAAGCAGTCAGCCTGACGATGATGATGTAGTCAATCCGTTGGGAATGACATGATCAAGTGCAAACTCGTAAGAAATGAAGATTACTAAAAGTTGTCGAATCGCAGTGAGAACTCGATCCACTATTCGGTGTTCTCGGTTGACGACAACCCAGAACTCGTGGAGTGACTATGACAGGGAAAGGTATTACTCCATTACAAATTCATAAGATGTAGTGCAATGGCATGATATCCTCGAGATACCAGGTGGATAATACTCGAAGGCATATCAAATTAAAGGTTGAAGTGGGGTGTATTGATCTATAGAAGACAAGCGCTTTAAATTGTCGGAGAAATGGAATCAAAGGAAGAAATTATGGTCGGAACCACAATCATAAATGATCAAACCATGGATAAAAGATGAACTCATAACAAGGGGGTAATTATTTTCACGAGCAGCTTCCATGATAACTTCTACATCGTGTCCATGGGCATGAACGCAAAGTTCAAGGTCGACTCCCACTTCTCCAATGCATAACCTTTCATTCACTCCTCAAAATAAAAATGATTTCAGTGTCAAAACCTACCCGGTGAATTACCAGAGGAGTATGACCCGTGAAAACTTCTGGGTTCACACAGATTATGGAAAGCATAGGTTCAACCCATCGGGGCATCTTAGGACATATACCATGAACTTTAAGGTCAACTAACACGTGCTTGAAGCAGAGCATGGTTGACAAGGCATAGGATATAACTTGCCAAAGGCAGAAGACATAATTTACCAAAGGCATTATGTATCAGGGGAGAAACTCTCAAGGTTATTGGAAATGAAGGACACAGTCGGATAATAACCAAGCAAATGGTCTCGCGGACCACAAGGAACCTGGTGTGCGTATCAGTACTCAATCAGAAGGGAAAACAATGCAAGGTATCAGATTATAGAAACCATTAACTAATTCAAAGCTCAAACGCAAATGATTATGATTGCCAAATCAAGGGATCAGAAGAAAACACTTTGATTAAGAATGGACAAGCTGAATAGACTTAGGGGTATATTCGACGACAACTTGATTGGTCGAGGATCAGCTCATGTTCAAATTGACACTGAGTCGGAAGGATGAATTCTAGGATTCGACCAAGGAATGCGAGCATTCGCATCTTATTGAATCAATGGACTCAAAAGGATAGTGGCAAAGGATGCCAATAAGATTACACTACTTATGGGATTAACCAAAATGCAAGCAAGCAAGAATTTCAAGAGCAATAAGCTGTTGAGGATTTTCGGAAGATCGAATAGTATTTTGAAGACCTTTGTGAATTACTTGAATCAATTGGGGATGAGCAGATACTCGATAAGTGCGAGAAACTATTTGTAGGGGTATTCAGGGGGCAAAGAACTACAAGGCAGTAGGCACAAGTATTCTCGAGGTATCTCCTAATAACAAGATCAATTGTGAATAAAAGTAAGAACGACATGTGTAAGTATTTATCCATAGGGATATTTCGGTGGTAGGGAATTGCAAAAGCAACGGGGACAAGTCTCGAGAAAACATGGAGATTATCTTTGGGATCTTCTGATGCAGCAGGCGACCATCAGTAATAAGGGGCTCTCCGGATGGAAGTGACCACGAGATCCTAATGTTAGAGTTAGTAAAATTCATTTAACCCGAGTAGAAAAAGTTTAGAGTCCCAGAGTAAAGGTCGAGGAGTAAAAGATCCTAATACCACCCAAATGGCGACGTGGGCCCGTAAGGCACACAGCCATGCTAGTAAAAAGTTTTGTAATGTCTAGACTCGACTTTGGCCAAGGAGTGTGGAAGGGGGATTCCTACAGGCAGTCGGCTCTGATACCAACTTGTGACGCCCCCGATTCAATCGTACACTAATCATACACGCAAACGTGTACGATCAAAATCAGGGACTCACGGGAAGATATCACAACACAACTCTACAAATAAAATAAGCCATACAAGCATCATATTACAAGCCAGGGGCCTCGAGGGCTCGAATACAAGAGCTCGATCATAGACGAGTCAGCGGAAGCAACAATATCTGAGTACAGACATAAGTTAAACAAGTTTGCCTTAAGAAGGCTAGCACAAACTGGGATACAGATCGAAAGAGGCGCAGGCCTCCTGCCTGGGATCCTCCTAAACTACTCCTGGTCATCGTCAGCGGGCTGCACGTAGTAGTAGGCACCTCCCGAGTAGTAGTAGTCGTCATCGACAGTGGCGTCTGGCTCCTGGGCTCCATCGTCTGGTCACAGCAATCGGGTATAGGAAGGGGGAAAAGGGGGAGCAAAGCAACCGTGAGTACTCATCCAAAGTACTCGCAAGCAAGGAGCTACACTACATATGTATGCATTGGTATCAAATGGAATAAGGCTATCATATGTGGACTGAACTGCAGAATGCCGGAATAAGAGGGGGATAGCTAGTCCTATCGAAGACTACGCTTCTGGCCACCTCCATCTTGCAGCATGTAGAAGAGAGAAGAAGGTAAGTCCACCAAGTAGCATCGTGTAGCATAATCCTACCCGGCGATCCTCTCCTCATCGCCCTGTTAGAGAGCGACCACCGGGTTGTATCTGGCACTTGGAAGGGTGTGTTCTATTAAGTATCCGGTTCTAGTTGTCATAAGGTCAAGGTACAACTCCAAGTCGTCCTGTTACCGAAGATCACAGCTATTCGAATAGATTAACTTCCCTGCAGGGGTGCACCACATTTCCCAACACGCTCGATCCCCTTTGTCCGGACACACTTTTCTGGGTCATGCCCGGCCTCGGAATATCAACAGGCCGCAGCCCCACCTAGGCACAACAGAGAAGCCAGCACGCCGGTCTAAATCCTATGCGCGTAGGGGTCTGGGCCCATCGCCCATTGCACACCTGCACGTTGCGTGGGCGGCCGGAGAGCAGACCTAGCAACCTCCATTACAAAGGAAGTTGCATTACACGGTCCAACCCGGCGCGCGCCGCTCAGTCGCTGATGTCACGAAGGCTTCGGCTGATACCACGACTTCGAGTGCCCATAACTGTTCCCGCGTAGTTGGTTAGTGCGTATAGGCCAGTAGCTAGACTCAGATCAAATACCAAGATCTCGTTAAGCGTGTTAAGTATCGGCGAACACCGATCAGGGCCAGGCCCACCTCTCTCCTAGGTGGTCTCAACCTGCCCTGTCGTTCCACCTCAAAGTAACAGTCGGGGGCCATCGAGAACTCAGGCCCACCACTACCTGGATGGAGCCACCTGCCCCTTCAGCCCCCACATCAGAATCACCTGCGGGTACTCAACGGTCTGACCCGACTTTAGTCACCACATGTATAGTATGTATAAATATATAAGTATTTACCTGTGATCACCTCCCGAGTGATCACGGCCCGATAGTATAGCATGGCAGACGGACAAGAATGTAGGGCCCCTGATGAAGTGCTAGCAACCTATACTAAGCATGTAGGATTGCAGGTAAGGTATCAACAGTTGTAGCAACAATGACAGGCTATGCAACAGGATAGGATTAACGGAAAGCAGTAACATGCTACTACTCTAATGCAAGCAGTAGAGAAGAATAGGCGATATCTGGTGATCAAGGGGGGGGGGCTTGCCTGGTTGCTCTGGCAAGAGAGAGGGGTCGTCAACACTGTAGTCGTACTGGGTAGCAGCGGCGTCAGTCTCGGTGTCTAGCGAGAGAAGAGGGTGAAGAAACAATAAATATTAAGCAAACAAATGCATAGCGATGCATGTCATGACAAGTATCGGTGCTAGGGGTGCCCTAACGCGGTATGGGGTGGTACCGGTGAAGGGGGGAAACATCCGGGAAAATATCCCCGGTGTTTCGCGTTTTCAGACAGATGAATCGGAGGGGAAAAGTTGCGTGTTCGCTATGCTAGGGGTGCGTGGTGGATGAACGGGCTGCATATCCGGATTCGTCTCGTCGTTCTGAGCAACTTTCATGTACAAAGTTTTTCCATCCGAGCTACGGTTTATTTTATATTGATTTAAAAAGATTTAAATCATTTTAGCATTTATTTAATTATTTTAATCCAACATTATCCAGAACAGTGCACGCTGACGTCAGCATGACGTCAACAGTCAACAGGGGGTTGACTGGGTCAAACTAACGTGTGGGTCCCGTCTATCATTGACACATCACCCTAACTAACAGATTAGTTAGGTTAATTAGATATTTAGGTTAATCAAGTTTAATTAGTTTAACTAAACAGGATTAATTAAGTTAATTAAGTTAATTTTATTTATTTATTTATTTATTTATTTATCATATTTTTTATTCTTTTTTTAATAAACCGTTCTGTGGGGTGGGGCCCGACATGTCATAGGGCCAGCGGGGCCTAACGGGCACACGGGCGTTGTAGGCGCCCAACCCGGGTGACGACCCGCGGGAGCGGAGGGGTCCCAATGCAGCGCGGGCGCCGGGCGCCGGAGATGGCCGCGGCGAGGCCACGACGGGGTGGCGGCCCAGCGAGCCGGAGGTGGGGCGGAGCAGGACGGCGCGTCGGCGGCCGCAGTGGTGGGCGGAACCGGCGCGGCCATGGCGCGGTTCGGCGGCCGGGCGCAGCGGCGGCAACGATGGCAGAGCAGGCGGCCGCAGGAGGCACGAAGGCGAGTGCGAGGACACGGCGGGACTGGCGGCGCGCGCAGCAGGGGGCTAGGGGCGCGGTCGGGTGGTGGACCGGAGCGGGGCGAGACCAGCGCGCGGCAGCAGCAGGAGTCGGCCACGGCGGGCGACCCAGGCAGTGGTGGGGGCGCGTGCGCAGCCACGGGGCGCGGTGAGCGCGCCAAGGGGGAAGAAGGGAGCGGCCACGCAACGGGGCAGCGGCGATGCGACACGTTGAGGGAGAGAGGAGGAGAGGGAGGGGCGCGGCTCACGGAGGGCATAGGGATCGTGGCAGCGATGCGCGAGGTGGATGACGGGGACGATGACGAAGAGGAGAAGCAGACCGGCGGGGGAGCGCTCCTGGCGGCGGCGGCGTCCTGGCGTGGGGGCAGCGACCTCCTCCCCCGATCCCGATCCAATCGGGGAGAGAGGGGGCATATATTTTCGTGGGGGGGGGTGTGGAAGTGGGGGTGTCGGTGGAGTGGGTTACAGGGGGTGAGGGGATAAGGAGTGGGGTGGGTGGCCGGCTGGGCCTGGTGGGTTGGCCCAGTTGGGCCACGGCCCAGGGGGGTTTTCTTCCTCCCTTTTCTTTTTAGTTTTGTTTTCTGTTTTTCTGTTTTCCCTTTTTCTTTTATTTATTATCTTTTTTGTTTCAGCTTAGTTTCCTTTTATTTTTGATTTAGCAAAATACCAAAATGGTACCTATTTTAACGTTACCAAATATGCCACTGCCACATTAACTAGCTACGTAAACTAAAATAGTTTTGTAATTATTTATTATTTAACAGTATTTAAATAATAGTTTTCGCTACTGTTTTATTTATCTTATAACATCTAAACGTTTTATAAAAGTAGGGTTTCTTCACCATAACTGCCTATGCAATAGTTGTCACAACTACGGTCATCACCGGTAAGCATCCCAATTATTGTCATTTTGGGGGTTAACGGATCATAACACATAATAGGTGACTATAGACTTGCAAGATAGGATCAAGAACTCTCATATATTGATGTTAACATAATAGGTTCAGATCTGAAATCATGGCACTCGAGCCTTGGTGACAAGCACTAAGCATAGCAAAGTCATAGCAACATCAATCTCAGAACATAGTGGATACTAGGGATCAAACCCTAACAAAACTAACTCAATTACATGATAAATCTCATCCAACCCATCACCGTCCAGCAAGCCTAGGATGGAATTACTCACACACGGCGGTGAGCATCATGAAATTGGTGATAGAGGAAGGTTGATGATGACGATGGTGACGGATTCCCCTCTCCGGAGCCCCGAATGAACTCCAGATCAGCCCTCCCGAGGGAGTTTAGGGCTTGGTGGCGGCTCCGTATCGTAAAACGCGATGAATCCTTCTCTCTGATTTTTTTCTCCCCGAAAGTGAATATATGGAGTCAAAGTTTTTATATATTCCAAAAATAATCTCCGTTGATTTTCAGGTCATTCTGAGAACTTTTATTTCTGCACAAAAATAACACCATGGCAATTTTGCTGAAAACAGCGTCAGTCCGGGTTAGTTCCATTCAAATCATGCAAGTTAGAGTCCAAAACAAGGGCAAAAGTGTTTGGAAAAGTAGATACGTCGGAGACGTATCAACTCCCCCAAGCTTAAACCTTTGCTTGTCCTCAAGCAAGTCAGTTGATAAACTGAAAGTGATAAAGAAAAACTTTTACAAACTCTGTTTGCTCTTGTTGTTCTAAATATGTAAAGCCAGCATTCATGTTTTCAGCAAAGATTATGAACTAACCATATTCACAATAACACTTAGGTCTCATGTTTACTCATATCAATGACATAATCAACTAGCGAGCAATAATAATAAATCTCGGATGATAGCACTTTCTCAAAATAATCATGATATGATATGACAATATGGTATCTCGCTAGCCCTTTCTGAGACCGCAAAACATAAATGCAGAGCACCTTTAAAGATCAAGGACTGACTAGACATTGTAATTCATGGTAAAAGAGATCCAGTGACAGTCATACTCAATGTAAACTAACAGTAATGGATGCAAATGATAGAGGTGCTCTACAACTGGTGCTTTTAATAAGAGGATGATGACTCAACATAAAAGTAAATAGATAGGCCCTTCGCAGAGGGAAGCAGGGATTTGTAGAGGTGCCAAAGCTTGATTTTGAAATAGATATGAATAATATTTTGAGCGGTATACTTTCATTGTCAACATAACAACCGAGAGATCTCGATATCTTCCATGTTACACACATTATAGGCGGTTCCCAAACAGAATGGTA
Source organism: Triticum urartu (assembly GCF_056163025.1). Taxonomy (NCBI): domain Eukaryota; kingdom Viridiplantae; phylum Streptophyta; class Magnoliopsida; order Poales; family Poaceae; genus Triticum; species Triticum urartu. The sequence goes on from NC_141879.1 coordinate 92,324,726, forward strand.
AAGTTTATACTCCCCCTCCACCAACAAGCATCAATTCATGGCTTGCTCGAAACAATGAGTGCCTCCAACTAACAAGAGTCCCGGGGGAGTTTTGTTTGCGGTTATTTTGATTTGATTTGCATAAAGCATGGGACTGGGCATACCGGTGACCATCCATTTTCTCGTGAGTGAGGAGCGGAGTCCACTCCTCTTGAGAATAACCCGCCTAGCATGGAAGATACATACATACCTAGTTGATACATGAGCTATTCGAGCATACAAAACAGAATGTTTATTTGAAGGTTTAGAGTTTGCCACATACAAATTTACTTGGAACGGCAGGTAGATACCATGTATAGGTAAGTTTGGTGGATTCATATGGAACAACTTTGGGGTTTATGGAGTTGGATGCACAAGCAGTATTCCCGCTTAGTACAAGTGAAGGCTAGAAAAAGACTGGGAAGCAACCAGCTAGAGAGCGACAATAGTCATGAACATGCATTAAAATTAATCAACACCGAATGCAAGCATGAGTAGGATATAATGCACCATGAACATAAATATCGTAGAGGCTATGTTGATTTTGTTTCAATTACATGCGTGAACATGTGCCAAGTCAAGCCACTCGAATCGTTCAAAAGAGGATACCACCCTATCATACCACATCACAACCATTTTAATAGCATGTTGGCACGCAAGGTAAACCATTATAAGCTCCTAGCTAATTAAGCATGGCATATGCAACTACAATCTCTAATTGTCATTGCAAACATGTTTCTTTCATAATAGGCTGAATCAAGAACGATGAACTAATCATATTTACAAAACAAGAGAGGTCGAGTTCATACCAGCTTTTCTCATCTCAATAAGTCCATCTTATAATCATCATTATTGCCTTTCACTTGCATGACCGAATAGTGTGGATAATAATAATAGTGCACGTGCATTGGACTAAGCTGGAATCTGCAAGCATTCAATTCAAGAGAGAAGACAAGGTAATATGGGCTCTTTGTTAGATCAACAATAATGCATATGAGAGCCACTCAACATTTTCATTATGGTCTTCTCCTCTCGACCCCCAAAGAAAAGAAACAAAACTATTTACACGGGAAAACTCCCAACAAGCAAAAGAAGAACGAGAAATCTTTTTGGGTTTTCTTTACTACTACCACATGCATGGAAAGTAAACTAGCTAAAAGCTACAACTAACTTTTTTTGGTTTTCTTAAGGTTTATTAAGGCACACAAGAAGAAAGCATAAAAAGGGAAATAAACTAGCATGGATATTACAATGAAATAGTATGAGCACCGACAACTAGCATGAGTGTGTGAAGAGGAATGTAATGTCGGTGAGAAGTATGTACTCCCCCAATCTTAGGCTTTTGGCCTAAGTTGGTCTATGGCCACGGCTGGCCTGGTGCTACCTCTTGAGCACTGCGTTAGATTTCCCCGAAGAGGAAGGGATGATGTAGCAAAGTAGAGTAAGTATTTCCCTCAGTTTTTTAGAACCAAGGTATCAATCCAGTAGGAGGCTACGCTCGAGTCCCTCGTACCTACACAAAAACAATAGCTCAACGCAACCAACGCGCTTAGGGGTTGTCAATCCCTTCACGGTCACTTACGAAAGTGAGATCTGATAGAGATGATAAATAATATTTTTGGTATTTTTGCTATAGAGATGCAAAGTATAAAGTAAAAGTAAAGTAAAAGGAAAGCAATAATAAAGTAATGGAGATTAATATAATGAGAAAGAGACCCGGGGGCCATAGGTTTCACTAGTGGCTTCTCTCAAGAGCATAAGTATTCCACGGTGGGTGAACAAATTACTGTTGAGCTATTGACAGAATTGAGCATAGTTATGAGAATATCTAGGCATGATCATGTATATAGGCATCACGTCCGAGACAAGTAGACCGAAACGATTCTGCATCTACTACTATTACTCCACTCATTGACCTCTATCCAACATGCATCTAGAGTATTCAGTTAAAAACAGAGTAACGCCTTAAGCAAGATGACATGATGTAGAGGGATACTTTCATGCAATATGATAAAAACCCCATATTGTTATCCTCGATGGAAACGATACAATACGTGCCTTGCTGCCCCTTCTGTCATTGGGAAAGGACACAGCAAGATCGAACCCAAAGCTAAGCACATCTCCCATGGCAAGAACAACCAATCTAGTAGGCCAAACCAAACTGATAATTCGAAGAGACTTGCAAAGATAACCAATCATACATAAAAGAATTCATAGAAGATTCAAATATTATTCATAGATAGACTTGATCATAAACCCACAATTCATCGGTCTCAACAAACACACTGCAAAAAGAAGATTACATCGAATAGATCTCCACAAGAGAGGGGGAGAACATTGTATTGAGATCCAAAAAGAGAGAAGAAGCCATCTAGCTACTAACTATGGACCCGTAGGTCTGAACTAAACTACTCACACTTCATCGGAGGGGCTTGGATGATGATGTAGAAGCCCTCCGTGATTGATGCCCCCTCCGACGGAGCTCCGGAACAGGCCCCAAGATGGGATCTCGTGGATACAGAAAGTTGCGGCGATGAATTAGGTTTTTGGTTCCATCCCCGATCGTTTGGGGTACGTGGATATATATAGGAGGAAGAAGTACGTCGGTGGAGCTTCGAGGGGCCCATGAGGCAGGGGGGCGCGCCCTAGGGGGGCCCTCCACCCTCGTGACCGCCTCGTGGCTTTCTTGATGGGGGGTCCAAGTCTCCTGGATCTTATCTGATGAGAAAATCACGTTTCCGAAGGTTTCATTCCCTTTGGACTCCGTTTGATATTCCTTTTCTTCGAAACCCTAAAACAGGCAAAAAACAGCAATTCTGGGCTGGGCCTCCGATTAATAGGTTAGTCCCAAAAATAATATAAAAGTGGATAATAAAGCCCAATAATGTCTAAAACAGTAGATAATATAGCATGGAGCAATCAAAAATTATAGATACGTTGGAGACGTATCAAGCATCCCCAAGCTTAATTCCTGCTCATCCTCGAATAGGTAAATGATAAAAACAGATTTTTGATGCGGAGTGCTACTTGGCATAATTTTAATGTAATTCTTCTTAATTGTGGTAATATTCAGATCCAAAAGATTCAAGACAAAAGTTCATATTGACATAAAAATGATAATACTTCAAGCATACTAACTAAGCAATTATGTCTTCTCAAAATAACATGGCCAAAGAAAGTTCATCCCTACAAAATCATATGGTTTAGTCATGTTTCATTTTCGTCACACAAGAATGCTCTCATCATGCACAACCCCGATGACAAGCCAAGAAATTGTTTCATACTTTAGTAATCTCAAACCTATAAACTTTCACGCAATATATGAGCGCGAGCCATGGACATAGCACTATGGGTGGAATAGAATATAATGAAGGGGTTATGTGGAGAAGACAAAAAAGGAGAAAGTCTCACATCAACGAGGCTAATCAATGGGCTATGGAGATGCCCACTGTCGGTGTCAAAACCGGCGGATCTCGGGTAGGGGGTCCCGAACTGTGTCTAAGGCGGATGGTAACAGGAGGCAGGGGACACGATGTTTTACCCAGGTTCGGGCCCTCTTGATGGAGGTAAAACCCTACGTCCTGCTTGATTTATTCTTGATGATACGAGTATTACAAGAGTTGATCTACCACGAGATCGGAGAGGCTAAACCCTAGAAGCTAGCCTATGGTATGATTGTATCTTGTCCTACGGACTAAAACCCTCCGGTTTATATAGACACCGAAAGGGGTTAGGGTTACACAAGGTTGGTTACAAAGGAGGAGATATCCATATCCGTACTACCTAGCTTGCCTTCCACGCCAAGTAGAGTCCTATCCGGACACGGGCCGAAGTCTTCAATCTTGTATCTTCATAGTCCAACAGTCCGGCCAAAGGATATAGTCCGGCTGTCCGGAGACCCCCTAATCCAGGACTCCCTCAGTAGCCCCTGAACCAGGCTTCAATGACGAAGAGTCCGGCGCGCAGTGTTGTCTTCGGCATTGCAAGGCGGGTTCCTCCTCCGGATACACCACAGAAGAGTTCGAATAAAAGGATAGTGTCCGACCCTGCAAAATAAGTTCCACATACCACCATAGAGAGAATAATATTTCCACAAATCTATTCTGGTGACACGTTTTGGCAACATGACATCATGTCATGGCGCGGTGATCATTCGAACCGTTTTTCTTTAACTAGCCCCGCACATAATGTGAGGCAGTTTCCTGACACGTCTTGTCAAAGCAGAGAACGCGTCCCCCTTATTACGGGATTCTCATCAATACGGGCGTGGGTAACCCAACCGCGCCATCAATTACGGCGCTTGGAGGATAAGCGAGTTCTACCAGGCTAGTGGGGGCGCATAATTTCGACCGCCCTTATAAAGGGATACATTTTATCCTTTTTCTACCCACGCCTTCTTCCTCCTTGCTCATCCATTCTCGCGCACTCGAGCTCCAACGCCCAAGTCCAAATCCTTCTCCTCAACCTCATCCAAACATGTCTGGAGCGGGAGGCAAGTGGATGGCTTCCTCCGTCACGGAGGGACACATCAAAAAGCTGCGCGGAGCCGGATACTTATCCGCGAATATCGCGCATCGGCTGCCCGCTGTGGGGTAGATCGTCCCCACCCCGGAACCTCACAAGAGGGTAGTCTTCCTCCACCACTTCCTCTGCGGACTGGGGTTTCCCCTCCATCCATTCGTCCGTGGTCTTATGTTCTACTACGGGCTAGACTTTCATGATCTAGCCCCGAACTTCATCCTCAACATTTCGGCGTTCATCGTCGTGTGTGAGGCTTTCCTCCGCATCCGGCCCCACTTCGGCCTGTGGCTAAAGACCTTCAATATCAAGCCGAAGATGATGGGAGGCCAACAAGCAGAATGCTACGGAGCCATGGTGGGAAAGATGCCCAATGTTATATGGCTTGAAGGCTCCTTCATGGAGACCATAAAGGGGTGGCAATCGGCGTGGTTCTACATCACCGAGCCGCGCGACACCAACTGGGTGGCGGCCCCCGAGTTTCGATCCGGAATCCCCACGCGGCTCACCTCCTGGAAAGAGAAGGGCCTATCCCGGGGTTCATCGGTGGAGCTGGACGGACTCCAGAAATGTATCCGGAATATGGCAAGCAAGAAGCTCAAGCTTGTCAACATAGTCCAGGTCATGCTCTTCCGCCAGATCCTCCCGTGTCAACAACGGGATTTCAACTTGTGGGAGTTCGACCCGGCCCAACACCAGACTCTGAGCGAGCTCTTCAACACGACGCACAAGGACGTCTGGAGGGTGCTGTTCAAGGGTGCCGAGGTCCCTCCCTCTCTCACCGAGGACCGCGGGCTAAGTGCGAAGCGCCCTGCGAATCTGGTAAGTTTTGTACATCTGGTAGGATTTTTACTTCCCATAGTTTAACCAAGCGCGGGGTCTGAGCTCCGATGCCTTTGACAGGACTGGGTGAGGGCATCGGAGAAGATCGACTGTCCGGCCCCTCTGCCCGAAGACACTGCGGACGCTCTCCTGACGGAGATGCTGACTCCGGCTCCTTACAAGGTGCCGGAGAAGACCAAGAAGAAGGCCAAGGGAACCCGAAAGAGTTCCCGACGCCAAGTGGTATCTGACTCCTCGTCTGATGACTCTGCGACACACTCCTCCCATGAAGACGAGGAGGAAGATGAAGATGGTCCCCATCTAGTCGGGGGAGACAAGAAAAGGAAGGCCGCCACAACCAGGGGGGCCGAAGGGTCCAAGAAGGGAAGGACTCTCCTTTCGGACTGCTCCACCACCGCCGCCGAAGACGAAGACGAGTGGCTGCTCAGGGCCAAGCCCCTGGCGAAGTCGTAACTATTTGGATACCAGAGTAACTCATAGCATACCTTTGTCGCACTGTTTCTCCTAACGCCGAGTATGATTATGCAGACCGCCCCAAGCCCGTATCGACTTATGTTCGTCGGGCGGCTCCTTGGACTCGTCGAATATGGATAGCGATCCACTTCCAACCGCCACCTCCGGTTGCCCTACGGACAATGCCGAGGTGCTGTCTCAAGAGGCACCAGGTCGAGGGGAGACAGTCCCGGAGGCGCCTCAAGGCGACCTTCCGGATTGCGGGAGCAGAGGGGGTAAGGCTCCCGAGGGCTCCGAGTTCGGCCTTCAGCCGAACACTGCGCCGAAACCTCCAGTGGCACTAGTAGAAAAAGGGTCAAATGTGAAGCACATTAGTGCCGGTTTGAATTTGAGCCGACACTAATGTGACCATTAGTGCCGGTTCCAATGGCTAGGCGGGCGGGTATCATTAGTACCGGTTCGTGGGCAACCTTTAGTACCGGTTCATGCCACGAACTGGTACTAATGAGGCCAGTGCGGCTGTGGTCAGGCTGGGGCCCCCACGAAGACCTGTAGTACCGGTTCATGGCATGAACCGGTACTAGAGTTTCTTAGTAAGCTGATTTTTAGTCCCACCTCGCTAAGAGAGAGGTAGTATGAACGGTTTATAAGCCGTGAGTGAAGAGACAATGACGAAGAGGCGCAATGCTCACCTGCACGTTGATTAGCTTCAAGCCTTTCGGAATAGCATAGATTGCACTGAGCTATGTGCAATGCAGTCTACACTATTCCGAAAGGCTTGAAGCAAATTAACCAGCATTGCGCCTCTTTTTTATTTTTAATAACTTATTTGAACTCCGGACTTCTTTTGTGTTCAGTATGCAGCATTCAAAGCGACGTTATCAATTTCCAACATGTTCTGACATCATTTGTTGTTTTTCGGTCATTTACCTAATTGTTTAGAGAGCTAAATAACCGTGAAATTGAAAATCACTACAAAATGAACTCTGAAAATGTTGAAACTTGGCATGGTATCATCATTTCACCCACATAGCATGTGCGAAAGAGTAGATAGGGTCACGGCAAAAACTAGACGCACTTCGTGTACAAACTGGACAAACTCTTTCGGAGTATCAGGGTTTCGGACGAGAACTCATCTGTTACACGGGCACTTCAATGTTTTTTAAACTTATTTAAACTCCAGACTTCTTTTGTGTTCAATATGCAGCATTCAAAGCGACGTCATCAATTTCGAACATGTTCTGACATCATTTGTTGGTTTTCGGTCATTTACCTAATTGTTTAGAGAGCTAAATGACCGTGAAATTGAAAATCACTACAAAATGAATTCTGAAAATGTTGAAACTTGGCATGGTATCATCATTTCACCCGCATAGCATGTGCGAAAAAGTAGAGAGGGTCACAGCAAAAACTGGACGCACTTCATGTACAAACTGGACAAACTCTTTCGGAGTATCAGGGTTTCGGACGAGAACTCATTACACGGGCACTTCAATGTTTTTTAAACTTATTTGAACTCCGAACTTCTTCTGTGTTCAGTATGCAGCATTCAAAGCGACGTCATCAATTTCCAACATGTTCCGACATCATTTGTTGTTTTTCGGTCATTTACCTAATTGTTTAGAGAGCTAAATGACCGTGAAATTGAAAATCACTACTAAATGAACTCTGAAAATGTTGAAACTTGGCATGGTATCATCATTTCACCCGCATAGCATGTGCGAAAGAGTGGAGAGGGTCACGGCAAAAACGGGACGCACTTCGTGTACAAACTGGACAAACTCTTTCGGAGTATCAGGATTTCGGACAAGAACTCATCTGTTACACGGGCACTTCAATGTTTTTTAAACTTATTTGAACTCCGTACTTCTTTTGTGTTCAGTATGCAGCATTCAAAGCGACGTCATCAATATCCAACATGTTCTGACATTATTTATTGTTTTTCGGTCATTTACCTAATTGTTTAGAGAGCTAAATGACCGTGAAATTGAAAATCACTACAAAATGAACTCTGAAAATGTTGAAACTTGGCATGGTATCATCATTTCACCCGCATAGCATGTGCGAAAGACTAGAGAGGGTCACGGCAAAAACTGGACGCACTTCGTGCACAAACTGGACAAACTCTTTCGGAGTATCAGGATTTCGGACGAGAACTCATCTGTTACACGGGCACTTCAATGTTTTTAAACTTATTTGAACTCCGGACTTCTTTTGTGTTCAGTATGCAGCATTCAAAGCGACGTCATCAATTTCAACATGTTCTAACATCATTTGTTGTTTTTCGGTCATTTACCTAATTGTTTAGAGAGCTAAATGACTGTGAAATTGAAAATCACTACAAAATGAACTCTGAAAATGTTGAAACTTGGCATGGTATCATCATTTCACCCGCATAGCATGTGCAAAAGAGTAGAGAGGGTCACGGCAAAAACGGGACGCACTTCATGTACAAACTGGACAAACTCTTTCGGAGTATCAGGATTTCGGACGAGAACTCATCTGTTACACGGGCACTTCAATGTTTTTTAAACTTATTTGAACTCCGGACTTCTTTTGTGTTCAGTATGCAGCATTCAAAGCGACGTCATCAATTTCCAATATGTTCTGACATCATTTGTTGTTTTTCGGTCATTTACCTAATTGTTTAGAGAGCTAAATGACTGTGAAATTGAAAATCACTACAAAATGAACTCTGAAAATGTTGAAACTTTGCATGTTATCATCATTTCACCCGTATAGCATGTGCGAGAGACTAGAGAGGGTCACGGCAAACTGGACGCACTTCGTGTACAAACTGGACAAACTCTTTCGGAGTATCAGGATTTCGGACGAGAACTCATCTGTTACACGTGCACTTTAATGTTTTTCAAACTTATTTGAACTCCGGACTTCTTTTGTGTTCAGTATGCAGCATTCAAAGCGACGTCATCAATTTCCAACATGTTCTGACATCATTTGTTGTTTTTTGGTCATTTACCTAATTGTTTAGAGAGCTAAATGACCGTGAAATTGAAAATCACTACAAAATGAATTCTGAAAAATGTTGAAACTTGGCATGGTATCATCATTTCACCCGCATAGCATGTGCGAAAGAGTAGAGAGGGTCACGGCAAAAACTGGATGCACTTCGTGTACAAACTGGACAAACTCTTTCGGAGTATCAGGATTTCGGACGAGAACTCACCTGTTACATGGGCACTTCAGTGTTTTTCAAACTTATTTGAACTCCGGACTTCTTTTGTGTTCAGTATGCAGCATTCAAAGCGACGTCATCAATTTCCAACATGTTCTGACATCATTTGTTGTTTTTCGGTCATTTACCTAATTGTTTAGAGAGCTAAATGACCGTGAAATTGAAAATCACTACAAAATGAACTCTGAAAATGTTGAAACTTGGCATGGTATCGTCATTTCACCTGCATAGCATGTGCCAAAGACTAGAGAGGGTCACGGAAAAAACTGGACGCACTTCGTGCATAAACTGGACAAACTGTTTCGGAGTATCATGATTTCGGACGAGAACTCATCTGTTACACGGGCACTTCAATGTTTTTTAAACTTATTTGAACTCCGGACTTCTTTTGTGTTTAGTAAGCAGCATTCAAAGCGACGTCATCAATTTCAACATGTTCTAACATCATTTGTTGTTTTTCGGTCATTTACCTAATTGTTTAGAGAGCTAAATGACCGTGAAATTGAAAATCACTACAAAATGAACTCTGAAAATGTTGAAACTTGGCATGGTATCCTCATTTCACCCGCATAGCATGTGCGAAAGAGTAGAGAGGGTCACAGCAAAAACGGGACGCACTTCGTGTACAAACTGGACAAACTCTTTCGGAGTATCAGGATTTCGGACAAGAACTCATCTGTTACACGGGCACTTCAATGTTTTTTAAACTTATTTGAACTCCAGACTTCTTTTGTGTTCAGTATGCACCATTCAAAGCGACGTCATCAATTTCCAATATGTTCTGACATCATTTGTTGTTTTTCGGTCATTTACCTAATTGTTTAGAGAGCTAAATGACCGTGAAATTGAAAATCACTACAAAATGAACTCTGAAAATGTTGAAACTTGGCATGTTATCATCATTTCACCCGTATAGCATGTGCGAGAGACTAGAGAGGGTCACGGAAAAAACTAGACGCACTTCGTGTACAAACTGGACAAACTCTTTCGGAGTTTCAGGATTTCGGACGAGAACTCATCTGTTACACGGGCACTTCAATGTTTTTCAAACTTATTTGAACTCCGGACTTCTTTTGTGTTCAGTATGCAGCATTCAAAGCGACGTCATCAATTTCCAACATGTTCTGACATCATTTGTTGTTTTTCGGTCATTTACCTAATTGTTTAGAGAGCTAAATGACCGTGAAATTGAAAATCACTACAAAATGAATTCTGAAAAAATGTTGAAACTTGGCATGGTATCATCATTTCACCCGCATAGCATGTGCGAAAGAGTAGAGAGGGTCACGGCAAAAACTGGACGCACTTCATGCACAAACTGGACAAACTCTTTCGGAGTATCAGGATTTCGGACGAGAACTCATCTGTTACACGGGCACTTCAATGTTTTTTAAACTTATTTGAACTCCGGACTTCTTTTGTGTTCAGTATGCAGCATTCAAAGCGATGTCATCAATTTCCAACATGTTCTGACATCATTTGTTGTTTTTCGGTCATTTACCTAATTGTTTAGAGAGCTAAATGACCGTGAAATTGAAAATCACTACAAAATGAACTCTGAAAATGTTGAAACTTGGCATGATATCATCATTTCACCCGTATAGCATGTGCGAGAGTCTAGAGAGGGTCACGGCAAAAACTGGACGCACTTCGTGTACAAACTGGATAAACTCTTTCGGAGTATCAGGATTTCGGACGAGAACTCATCTGTTACACGGGCACTTCAATGTTTTTAAACTTATTTGAACTCCGGACTTCTTTTGTGTTCATTATGCAGCATTCAAAGCGACGTCATCAATTTCCAACATGTTATGACATCATTTGTTGTTTTTCGGTCATTTACCTAATTGTTTAGAGAGCTAAATGACTGTGAAATTGAAAATCACTACAAAATGAACTCTGAAAATGTTGAAACTTGACATGGTATCATCATTTCACCCGCATAGCATGTGCGAAAGAGTAGAGAGGGTCACGGCAAAAACTGGACGCACTTCGTGTACAAACTGGACAAACTCTTTCGGAGTATCAGGATTTCGGACGAGAACTCATCCGTTACATGGGCACTTCAATGTTTTTTAAACTTATTTGAACTCTGGACTTCTTTTGTGTTCAGTATGCAGCATTCAAAGCGACGTCATCAATTTCCAACATGTTCTGACATCATTTGTTGTTTTTCGGTCATTTACCTAATTGTTTAGAGAGCTAAATGACCGTGAAATTGAAAATCACTACAAAATGAACTCTGAAAATGTTGAAACTTGGCATGGTATCGTCATTTCACCCGCATAGCATGTGCGAAAGACTAGAGAGGGTCACGGCAAAAACTGGACACACTTCGTGCACAAACTGGACAAAGTCTTTCGGAGTATCAGGATTTCGGACGAGAACTCATCTGTTACACGGGCACTTCAATGTTTTCTAAACTTATTTGAACTCCGGACTTCTTTTGTGTTCAGTATGCAGCATTCAAAGCGACGTCATCAATTACCAACATGTTCTGACATCATTTGTTGTTTTTCGGTCATTTACCTAATTGTTTAGAGAGCTAAATGACCGTGAAATTGAAAATCACTACAAAATGAACTCTGAAAATGTTGAAACTTGGCATGGTATCATCATTTCACCCGCATAGCATGTGCGAAATAGTAGAGAGGGTCACGGCAAAAACGGGACGCACTTCGTGTATAAACTGGACAAACTCTTTCGGAGTATCAGGATTTAGGATGAGAACTCATCTATTACACGGGCACTTCAATGTTTTTTAAACTTATTTGAACTCCAGACTTCTTTTGTGTTTAGTAAGCAGCATTCAAAGCGACGTCATCAATTTCAACATGTTCTAACATCATTTGTTGTTTTTCGGTCATTTACCTAATTGTTTAGAGAGCTAAATTACCGTGAAATTGAAAATCACTACAAAATGAACTCTGAAAATGTTGAAACTTGGCATGGTATCATCATTTCACCCGCATAGCATGTGCGAAAGAGTAGAGAGAGTCACGGCAAAAACGGGACGCACTTCGTGTACAAACTGGACAAACTCTTTCGGAGTATCAGGATTTCGGACAAGAACTCATCTGTTACACGGGCACTTCAATGTTTTTTAAACTTATTTGAACTCCAGACTTCTTTTGTGTTCAGTATGCAGCATTCAAATCGACGTCATCAATTTCCAACATGTTCTGACATCATTTGTTGTTTTTCGGTCATTTACCTAATTGTTTGGAGAGCTAAATGACCGTGAAATTGAAAATCACTACAAAATGAACTCTGAAAATGTTGAAACTTGGCATGTTATCATCATTTCACCCGTACAGCTTGTGCGAGAGACTAGAGAGGGTCACGGCAAAAACTGGACGCACTTCGTGTACAAACTGGACAAACTCTTTCGGAGTTTCAGGATTTCGGACGAGAACTCATCTGTTACACGGGCACTTCAATGTTTTTCAAACTTATTTGAACTCCGGACTTCTTTTGTGTTCAGTATGCGGCATTCAAAGCGACGTCATCAATTTCCAACATGTTCTGACATCATTTGTTGTTTTTCGGTCATTTACCTAATTGTTTAGAGAGCTAAATGACCGTGAAATTGAAAATTACGACAAAATGAATTCTGAAAAAGTGTTGAAACTTGGCATGGTATCATCGTTTCACCCGCATAGCATGTGCGAAAGAGTAGAGAGGGTCACGGCAAAAACTGGAATCACTTCGTGCACAAACTGGACAAACTCTTTCGGAGTATCAGGATTTCGGACGAGAACTCATCTGTTACACGGGCACTTCAATGTTTTTTAAACTTATTTGAACTTCGTACTTCTTTTGTGTTCAGTATGCAGCATTCAAAGCGACGTCATCAATTTCCAACATGTTCTGACATCATTTGTTGTTTTTCGGTCATTTACCTAATTGTTTAGAGAGCTAAATGACCGTGAATTTGAAAATCACTTCAAAATGAATTCTGAAAAAATGTTGAAACTTGGCATGGTATCATCATTTCACCCGCATAGCATGTGCGAAAGAGTAGAGAGGGTCACGGCAAAAACTGGACGCACTTCGTGTACAAACTGGACAAACTCTTTCGGAGTATCAGGATTTCGGACGAGAACTCATCTGTTACACGGGTACTTCAATGTTTTTCAAACTTATTTGAACTCCGGACTTCTTTTGTGTTCAGTATGCAGCATTCAAAGCGACGTCATCAATTTCCAACATGTTCTGACATCATTTGTTGTTTTTCGGTCATTTACCTAATTGTTTAGAGAGCTAAATGACCGTGAAATTGAAAATCACTACAAAATGAACTCTGAAAATGTTGAAACTTGGCTTGGTATCGTCATTTCACCCGCATAGCATGTGCGAAAGACTAGAGAGGGTCACGGCAAAAACTGGACACACTTCGTGCACAAACTGGACAAACTCTTTCGGAGTATCAGGATTTCGGACGAGAACTCAGCTGTTACACGGGCACTTCAATGTTTTCTAAACTTATTTGAACTCCAGACTTCTTTTGTGTTCAGTATGCAGCATTCAAAGCGACGTCATCAATTTCAACATGTTCTAACATCATTTGTTGTTTTTCGGTCATTTACCTAATTGTTTAGAGAGCTAAATGACCGTGAAATTGAAAATCACTACAAAATGAACTCTCAAAATGTTGAAACTTGGCATGGTATCATCATTTCACCCGCATAGCATGTGCGAAATAGTAGAGAGGGTCACGGCAAAAACGGGACGCACTTCGTGTACAAACTGGACAAACTCTTTCGGAGTATCAGGATTTAGGATGAGAACTCATCTATTACACGGGCACTTCAATGTTTTTTAAACTTATTTGAACTCCAGACTTCTTTTGTGTTTAGTAAGCAGCATTCAAAGCGACGTCATCAATTTCAACATGTTCTAACATCATTTGTTGTTTTTCGGTCATTTACCTAATTGTTTAGAGAGCTAAATTACCGTGAAATTGAAAATCACTACAAAATGAACTCTGAAAATGTTGAAACTTGGCATGGTATCATCATTTCACCCGCATAGCATGTGCGAAAGAGTAGAGAGAGTCACGGCAAAAACGGGACGCACTTCGTGTACAAACTGGACAAACTCTTTCGGAGTATCAGGATTTCGGACAAGAACTCATCTGTTACACGGGCACTTCAATGTTTTTTAAACTTATTTGAACTCCAGACTTCTTTTGTGTTCAGTATGCACCATTCAAATCGACGTCATCAATTTCCAACATGTTCTGACATCATTTGTTGTTTTTCGGTCATTTACCTAATTGTTTGGAGAGCTAAATGACCGTGAAATTGAAAATCACTACAAAATGAACTCTGAAAATGTTGAAACTTGGCATGTTATCATCATTTCACCCGTACAGCTTGTGCGAGAGACTAGAGAGGGTCACGGCAAAAACTGGACGCACTTCGTGTACAAACTGGACAAACTCTTTCGGAGTTTCAGGATTTCGGACGAGAACTCATCTGTTACACGGGCACTTCAATGTTTTTCAAACTTATTTGAACTCCGGACTTCTTTTGTGTTCAGTATGCGGCATTCAAAGCGACGTCATCAATTTCCAATATGTTCTGACATCATTTGTTGTTTTTCGGTCATTTACCTAATTGTTTAGAGAGCTAAATGACCGTGAAATTGAAAATTACGACAAAATGAATTCTGAAAAAGTGTTGAAACTTGGCATGGTATCATCGTTTCACCCGCATAGCATGTGCGAAAGAGTAGAGAGAGTCACGGCAAAAACGGGAATCACTTCGTGCACAAACTGGACAAACTCTTTCGGAGTATCAGGATTTCGGACGAGAACTCATCTGTTACACGGGCACTTCAATGTTTTTTAAACTTATTTGAACTTCGTACTTCTTTTGTGTTCAGTATGCAGCATTCAAATCGACGTCATCAATTTCCGACATGTTCTGACATCATTTGTTGTTTTTCGGTCATTTACCTAATTGTTTGGAGAGCTAAATGACCGTGAAATTGAATATCACTACAAAATGAACTCTGAAAATGTTGAAACTTGGCATGTTATCATCATTTCACCCGTACAGCTTGTGCGAGAGACTAGAGAGGGTCACGGCAAAAACTAGACGCACTTCGTGTACAAACTGGACAAACTCTTTCGGAGTTTCAGGATTTCGGACGAGAACTCATCTGTTACACGGGCACTTCAATGTTTTTCAAACTTATTTGAACTCCGGACTTCTTTTGTGTTCAGTATGCGGCATTCAAAGCGACGTCATCAATTTCCAACATGTTCTAACATCATTTGTTGTTTTTCGGTCATTTACCTAATTGTTTAGAGAGCTAAATGACCGTGAAATTGAAAATTACTACAAAATGAATTCTGAAAAAGTGTTGAAACTTGGCATGGTATCATCGTTTCACCCGCATAGCATGTGCGAAAGAGTAGAGAGGGTCACGGCAAAAACTGGAATCACTTCGTGCACAAACTGGACAAACTCTTTCGGAGTATCAGGATTTCGGACGAGAACTCATCTGTTACACGGGCACTTCAATGTTTTTTAAACTTATTTGAACTTCGTACTTCTTTTGTGTTCAGTATGCAGCATTCAAAGCGACGTCATCAATTTCCAACATGTTCTGACATCATTTGTTGTTTTTCGGTCATTTACCTAATTGTTTAGAGAGCTAAATGACCGTGAATTTGAAAATCACTTCAAAATGAATTCTGAAAAAATGTTGAAACTTGGCATGGTATCATCATTTCACCCGCATAGCATGTGCGAAAGAGTAGAGAGGGTCACGGCAAAAACTGGACGCACTTCGTGTACAAACTGGACAAACTCTTTCGGAGTATCAGGATTTCGGACGAGAACTCATCTGTTACACGGGTACTTCAATGTTTTTCAAACTTATTTGAACTCCGGACTTCTTTTGTGTTCAGTATGCAGCATTCAAAGCGACGTCATCAATTTCCAACATGTTCTGACATCATTTGTTGTTTTTCGGTCATTTACCTAATTGTTTAGAGAGCTAAATGACCGTGAAATTGAAAATCACTACAAAATGAACTCTGAAAATGTTGAAACTTGGCATGGTATCGTCATTTCACCCGCATAGCATGTGCGAAAGACTAGAGAGGGTCACGGCAAAAACTGGACACACTTCGTGCACAAACTGGACAAACTCTTTCGGAGTTTCAGGATTTCGGACGAGAACTCATCTGTTACACGGGCACTTCAATGTTTTTTAAACTTATTTGAACTCCAGACTTCTTTTGTGTTTAGTAAGCAGCATTCAAAGCGACGTCATCAATTTCAACATGTTCTAACATCATTTGTTGTTTTTCGGTCATTTACCTAATTGTTTAGAGAGCTAAATTACCGTGAAATTGAAAATCACTACAAAATGAACTCTGAAAATGTTGAAACTTGGCATGGTATCATCATTTCACCCGCATAGCATGTGCGAAAGAGTAGAGAGAGTCACGGCAAAAACGGGACGCACTTCATGTACAAACTGGACAAACTCTTTCGGAGTATCAGGATTTCGGACAAGAACTCATCTGTTACACGGGCACTTCAATGTTTTTTAAACTTATTTGAACTCCAGACTTCTTTTGTGTTCAGTATGCAGCATTCAAATCGACGCCATCAATTTCCAACATGTTCTGACATCATTTGTTGTTTTTCGGTCATTTACCTAATTGTTTAGAGAGCTAAATGACCGTGAAATTGAAAATCACTACAAAATGAACTCTGAAAATGTTGAAACTTGGCATGGTATCGTCATTTCACCTGCATAGCATGTGCCAAAGACTAGAGAGGGTCACGGAAAAAACTGGACGCAGTTCGTGCATAAACTGGACAAACTGTTTCGGAGTATCATGATTTCGGACGAGAACTCATCTGTTACACGGGCACTTCAATGTTTTTTAAACTTATTTGAACTCCGGACTTCTTTTGTGTTTAGTAAGCAGCATTCAAAGCGACGTCATCAATTTCCAACATGTTCTGACATCATTTGTTGTTTTTCGGTCATTTACCTAATTGTTTAGAGAGCTAAATGACCGTGAAATTGAAAATCACTACAAAATGAACTCTGAAAATGTTGAAACTTGGCATGGTATCGTCATTTCACCCGCATAGCATGTGCGAAAGAGTAGAGAGGGTCACGGCAAAAACGGGACGCACTTCGTGTACAAACTGGACAAACTCTTTCGGAGTATCAGGATTTCGGACAAGAACTCATCTGTTACACGGGCACTTCAATGTTTTTTAAACTTATTTGAACTCCAGAC
This sequence comes from Triticum urartu, assembly GCF_056163025.1. Lineage (NCBI taxonomy): Eukaryota > Viridiplantae > Streptophyta > Magnoliopsida > Poales > Poaceae > Triticum > Triticum urartu. Next base: position 92,342,032 of record NC_141879.1, read on the forward strand.
TTCTTTTGTGTTCAGTATGCAGCATTCAAATCGACGTCATCAATTTCCAACATGTTCTGACATCATTTGTTGTTTTTCGGTCATTTACCTAATTGTTTGGAGAGCTAAATGACCGTGAAATTGAATATCACTACAAAATGAACTCTGAAAATGTTGAAACTTGGCATGTTATCATCATTTCACCCGTACAGCTTGTGCGAGAGACTAGAGAGGGTCACGGCAAAAACGGGACGCACTTCGTGTACAAACTGGACAAACTCTTTCGGAGTTTCAGGATTTCGGACGAGAACTCATCTGTTACACGGGCACTTCAATGTTTTTCAAACTTATTTGAACTCCGGACTTCTTTTGTGTTCAGTATGCGGCATTCAAAGCGACGTCATCAATTTCCAACATGTTCTAACATCATTTGTTGTTTTTCGGTCATTTACCTAATTGTTTAGAGAGCTAAATGACCGTGAAATTGAAAATTACTACAAAATGAATTCTGAAAAAGTGTTGAAACTTGGCATGGCATCATCGTTTCACCCGCATAGCATGTGCGAAAGAGTAGAGAGGGTCACGGCAAAAACTGGACGCACTTCGTGCACAAACTGGACAAACTCTTTCGGAGTATCAGGATTTCGGACGAGAACTCATCTGTTACACGGGCACTTCATTGTGTTTTAAACTTATTTGAACTCCGGACTTCTTTTGTGTTCAGTATGCAGCATTCAAAGCGACATCATCAATTTCCAACATGTTCTGACATCATTTGTTGTTTTTCGGTCATTTACCTAATTGTTTAGAGAGCTAAATGACCGTGAAATTGAAAATTACGACAAAATGAATTCTGAAAAAGTGTTGAAACTTGGCATGGTATCATCGTTTCACCCGCATAGCATGTGCGAAAGAGTAGAGAGGGTCACGGCAAAAACTGGAATCACTTCGTGCACAAACTGGACAAACTCTTTCGGAGTATCAGGATTTCGGACGAGAACTCATCTGTTACACGGGCACTTCAATGTTTTTTAAACTTATTTGAACTTCGTACTTCTTTTGTGTTCAGTATGCAGCATTCAAAGCGACGTCATCAATTTCCAACATGTTCTGACATCATTTGTTGTTTTTCGGTCATTTACCTAATTGTTTAGAGAGCTAAATGACCGTGAATTTGAAAATCACTTCAAAATGAATTCTGAAAAAATGTTGAAACTTGGCATGGTATCATCATTTCACCCGCATAGCATGTGCGAAAGAGTAGAGAGGGTCACGGCAAAAACTGGACGCACTTCGTGTACAAACTGGACAAACTCTTTCGGAGTATCAGGATTTCGGACGAGAACTCATCTGTTACACGGGTACTTCAATGTTTTTCAAACTTATTTGAACTCCGAACTTCTTTTGTGTTCAGTATGCAGCATTCAAAGCGACGTCATCAATTTCCAACATGTTCTGACATCATTTGTTGTTTTTCGGTCATTTACCTAATTGTTTAGAGAGCTAAATGACCGTGAAATTGAAAATCACTACAAAATGAACTCTGAAAATGTTGAAACTTGGCATGGTATCGTCATTTCACCCGCATAACATGTGCGAAAGACTAGAGAGGGTCACGGCAAAAACTGGACACACTTCGTGCACAAACTGGACAAACTCTTTCGGAGTATCAGGATTTCGGACGAGAACTCAGCTGTTACACGGGCACTTCAATGTTTTCTAAACTTATTTGAACTCCAGACTTCTTTTGTGTTCAGTATGCAGCATTCAAAGCGACGTCATCAATTTCAACATGTTCTAACATCATTTGTTGTTTTTCGGTCATTTACCTAATTGTTTAGAGAGCTAAATGACCGTGAAATTGAAAATCACTACAAAATGAACTCTGAAAATGTTGAAAGTTGGCATGGTATCATCATTTCACCCGCATAGCATGTGCGAAATAGTAGAGAGGGTCACGGCAAAAACGGGACGCACTTCGTGTACAAACTGGACAAACTCTTTCGGAGTATCAGGATTTAGGATGAGAACTCATCTATTACACGGGCACTTCAATGTTTTTTAAACTTATTTGAACTCCAGACTTCTTTTGTGTTTAGTAAGCAGCATTCAAAGCGACGTCATCAATTTCAACATGTTCTAACATCATTTGTTGTTTTTCGGTCATTTACCTAATTGTTTAGAGAGCTAAATTACCGTGAAATTGAAAATCACTACAAAATGAACTCTGAAAATGTTGAAACTTGGCATGGTATCATCATTTCACCCGCATAGCATGTGCGAAAGAGTAGAGAGAGTCACGGCAAAAACGGGACGCACTTCGTGTACAAACTGGACAAACTCTTTCGGAGTATCAGGATTTCGGACAAGAACTCATCTGTTACACGGGCACTTCAATGTTTTTTAAACTTATTTGAACTCCAGACTTCTTTTGTGTTCAGTATGCAGCATTCAAATCGACGTCATCAATTTCCAACATGTTCTGACATCATTTGTTGTTTTTCGGTCATTTACCTAATTGTTTGGAGAGCTAAATGACCGTGAAATTGAATATCACTACAAAATGAACTCTGAAAATGTTGAAACTTGGCATGTTATCATCATTTCACCCGTACAGCTTGTGCGAGAGACTAGAGAGGGTCACGGCAAAAACTAGACGCACTTCGTGTACAAACTGGACAAACTCTTTCGGAGTTTCAGGATTTCGGACGAGAACTCATCTGTTACACGGGCACTTCAATGTTTTTCAAACTTATTTGAACTCCGGACTTCTTTTGTGTTCAGTATGCGGCATTCAAAGCGACGTCATCAATTTCCAACATGTTCTAACATCATTTGTTGTTTTTCGGTCATTTACCTAATTGTTTAGAGAGCTAAATGACCGTGAAATTGAAAATTACTACAAAATGAATTCTGAAAAAGTGTTGAAACTTGGCATGGCATCATCGTTTCACCCGCATAGCATGTGCGAAAGAGTAGAGAGGGTCACGGCAAAAACTGGACGCACTTCGTGCACAAACTGGACAAACTCTTTCGGAGTATCAGGATTTCGGACGAGAACTCATCTGTTACACGGGCACTTCATTGTGTTTTAAACTTATTTGAACTCCGGACTTCTTTTGTGTTCAGTATGCAGCATTCAAAGCGACATCATCAATTTCCAACATGTTCTGACATCATTTGTTGTTTTTCGGTCATTTACCTAATTGTTTAGAGAGCTAAATGACCGTGAAATTGAAAATTACGACAAAATGAATTCTGAAAAAGTGTTGAAACTTGGCATGGTATCATCGTTTCACCCGCATAGCATGTGCGAAAGAGTAGAGAGGGTCACGGCAAAAACTGGAATCACTTCGTGCACAAACTGGACAAACTCTTTCGGAGTATCAGGATTTCGGACGAGAACTCATCTGTTACACGGGCACTTCAATGTTTTTTAAACTTATTTGAACTTCGTACTTCTTTTGTGTTCAGTATGCAGCATTCAAAGCGACGTCATCAATTTCCAACATGTTCTGACATCATTTGTTGTTTTTCGGTCATTTACCTAATTGTTTAGAGAGCTAAATGACCGTGAATTTGAAAATCACTTCAAAATGAATTCTGAAAAAATGTTGAAACTTGGCATGGTATCATCATTTCACCCGCATAGCATGTGCGAAAGAGTAGAGAGGGTCACGGCAAAAACTGGACGCACTTCGTGTACAAACTGGACAAACTCTTTCGGAGTATCAGGATTTCGGACGAGAACTCATCTGTTACACGGGTACTTCAATGTTTTTCAAACTTATTTGAACTCCGAACTTCTTTTGTGTTCAGTATGCAGCATTCAAAGCGACGTCATCAATTTCCAACATGTTCTGACATCATTTGTTGTTTTTCGGTCATTTACCTAATTGTTTAGAGAGCTAAATGACCGTGAAATTGAAAATCACTACAAAATGAACTCTGAAAATGTTGAAACTTGGCATGGTATCGTCATTTCACCCGCATAACATGTGCGAAAGACTAGAGAGGGTCACGGCAAAAACTGGACACACTTCGTGCACAAACTGGACAAACTCTTTCGGAGTATCAGGATTTCGGACGAGAACTCAGCTGTTACACGGGCACTTCAATGTTTTCTAAACTTATTTGAACTCCAGACTTCTTTTGTGTTCAGTATGCAGCATTCAAAGCGACGTCATCAATTTCAACATGTTCTAACATCATTTGTTGTTTTTCGGTCATTTACCTAATTGTTTAGAGAGCTAAATGACCGTGAAATTGAAAATCACTACAAAATGAACTCTGAAAATGTTGAAAGTTGGCATGGTATCATCATTTCACCCGCATAGCATGTGCGAAATAGTAGAGAGGGTCACGGCAAAAACGGGACGCACTTCGTGTACAAACTGGACAAACTCTTTCGGAGTATCAGGATTTAGGATGAGAACTCATCTATTACACGGGCACTTCAATGTTTTTTAAACTTATTTGAACTCCAGACTTCTTTTGTGTTTAGTAAGCAGCATTCAAAGCGACGTCATCAATTTCAACATGTTCTAACATCATTTGTTGTTTTTCGGTCATTTACCTAATTGTTTAGAGAGCTAAATTACCGTGAAATTGAAAATCACTACAAAATGAACTCTGAAAATGTTGAAACTTGGCATGGTATCATCATTTCACCCGCATAGCATGTGCGAAAGAGTAGAGAGAGTCACGGCAAAAACGGGACGCACTTCGTGTACAAACTGGACAAACTCTTTCGGAGTATCAGGATTTCGGACAAGAACTCATCTGTTACACGGGCACTTCAATGTTTTTTAAACTTATTTGAACTCCAGACTTCTTTTGTGTTCAGTATGCAGCATTCAAATCGACGTCATCAATTTCCAACATGTTCTGACATCATTTGTTGTTTTTCGGTCATTTACCTAATTGTTTGGAGAGCTAAATGACCGTGAAATTGAATATCACTACAAAATGAACTCTGAAAATGTTGAAACTTGGCATGTTATCATCATTTCACCCGTACAGCTTGTGCGAGAGACTAGAGAGGGTCACGGCAAAAACTAGACGCACTTCGTGTACAAACTGGACAAACTCTTTCGGAGTTTCAGGATTTCGGACGAGAACTCATCTGTTACACGGGCACTTCAATGTTTTTCAAACTTATTTGAACTCCGGACTTCTTTTGTGTTCAGTATGCGGCATTCAAAGCGACGTCATCAATTTCCAACATGTTCTAACATCATTTGTTGTTTTTCGGTCATTTACCTAATTGTTTAGAGAGCTAAATGACCGTGAAATTGAAAATTACTACAAAATGAAATCTGAAAAAGTGTTGAAACTTGGCATGGCATCATCGTTTCACCCGCATAGCATGTGCGAAAGAGTAGAGAGGGTCACGGCAAAAACTGGACGCACTTCGTGCACAAACTGGACAAACTCTTTCGGAGTATCAGGATTTCGGACGAGAACTCATCTGTTACACGGGCACTTCAATGTTTTTTAAACTTATTTGAACTCCGGACTTCTTTTGTGTTCAGTATGCAGCATTCAAAGCGACGTCATCAATTTCCAACATGTTCTGACATCATTTGTTGTTTTTCGGTCATTTACCTAATTGTTTAGAGAGCTAAATGACCGTGAAATTGAAAATCACTACAAAATGAACTCTGAAAATGTTGAAACTTGGCATGGTATCGTCATTTCACCCGCATAGCATGTGCGAAAGACTAGAGAGGGTCACGGCAAAAACTGGACACACTTTGTGCACAAACTGGACAAACTCTTTCGGAGTATCAGGATTTCGGACGAGAACTCATCTGTTACACGGGCACTTCAATGTTTTTTAAACTTATTTGAACTTCGTACTTCTTTTGTGTTCAGTATGCAGCATTCAAAGCGACGTCATCAATTTCCAACATGTTCTGACATCATTTGTTGTTTTTCGGTCATTTACCTAATTGTTTAGAGAGCTAAATGACCGTGAATTTGAAAATCACTTCAAAATGAATTCTGAAAAAATGTTGAAACTTGGCATGGTATCATCATTTCACCCGCATAGCATGTGCGAAAGAGTAGAGAGGGTCACGGCAAAAACTGGACGCAGTTCGTGTACAAACTGGACAAACTCTTTCGGAGTATCAGGATTTCGGACGAGAACTCATCTGTTACACGGGTACTTCAATGTTTTTCAAACTTATTTGAACTCCGGACTTCTTTTGTGTTCAGTATGCAGCATTCAAAGCGACGTCATCAATTTCCAACATGTTCTGACATCATTTGTTGTTTTTCGGTCATTTACCTAATTGTTTAGAGAGCAAAATGACCGTGAAATTGAAAATCACTACAAAATGAACTCTGAAAATGTTGAAACTTGGCATGGTATCGTCATTTCACCCGCATAGCATGTGCGAAAGACTAGAGAGGGTCACGGCAAAAACTGGACACACTTCGTGCACAAACTGGACAAACTCTTTCGGAGTATCAGGATTTCGGACGAGAACTCATCTGTTACACGGGCACTTCAATGTTTTCTAAACTTATTTGAACTCCAGACTTCTTTTGTGTTCAGTATGCAGCATTCAAAGCGACGTCATCAATTTCAACATGTTCTAACATCATTTGTTGTTTTTCGGTCATTTACCTAATTGTTTAGAGAGCTAAATGACCGTGAAATTGAAAATAACTACAAAATGAACTCTGAAAATGTTGAAACTTGGCATGGTATCATCATTTCACCCGCATAGCATGTGCGAAATAGTAGAGAGGGTCACGGCAAAAACGGGACGCACTTCGTGTACAAACTAGACAAACTCTTTCGGAGTATCAGGATTTAGGATGAGAACTCATCTATTACACGGGCACTTCAATGTTTTTTAAACTTATTTGAACTCCAGACTTCTTTTGTGTTTAGTAAGCAGCATTCAAAGCGACGTCATCAATTTCAACATGTTCTAACATCATTTGTTGTTTTTCGGTCATTTACCTAATTGTTTAGAGAGCTAAATTACCGTGAAATTGAAAATCACTACAAAATGAACTCTGAAAATGTTGAAACTTGGCATGGTATCATCATTTCACCCGCATAGCATGTGCGAAAGAGTAGAGAGAGTCACGGCAAAAACGGGACGCACTTCGTGTACAAACTGGACAAACTCTTTCGGAGTATCAGGATTTCGGACAAGAACTCATCTGTTACACGGGCACTTCAATGTTTTTTAAACTTATTTGAACTCCAGACTTCTTTTGTGTTCAGTATGCAGCATTCAAATCGACGTCATCAATTTCCAACATGTTCTGACATCATTTGTTGTTTTTCGGTCATTTACCTAATTGTTTGGAGAGCTAAATGACCGTGAAATTGAAAATCACTACAAAATGAACTCTGAAAATGTTGAAACTTGGCATGTTATCATCATTTCACCCGTACAGCTTGTGCGAGAGACTAGAGAGGGTCACGGCAAAAACTGGACGCACTTCGTGTACAAACTGGACAAACTCTTTCGGAGTTTCAGGATTTCGGACGAGAACTCATCTGTTACACGGGCACTTCAATGTTTTTCAAACTTATTTGAACTCCGGACTTCTTTTGTGTTCAGTATGCGGCATTCAAAGCGACGTCATCAATTTCCAACATGTTCTGACATCATTTGTTGTTTTTCGGTCATTTACCTAATTGTTTAGAGAGCTAAATGACCGTGAAATTGAAAATTACTACAAAATGAATTCTGAAAAAGTGTTGAAACTTGGCATGGTATCATCGTTTCACCCGCATAGCATGTGCGAAAGAGTAGAGAGGGTCACGGCAAAAACTGGACGCACTTCGTGCACAAACTGGACAAACTCTTTCGGAGTATCAGGATTTCGGACGAGAACTCATCTGTTACACGGGCACTTCAATGTTTTTTAAACTTATTTGAAATCCGGACTTCTTTTGTGTTCAGTATGCAGCAATCAAAGCGACGTCATCAATTTCCAACATGTTCTGACATCATTTGTTGTTTTTCGGTCATTTACGTAATTGTTTAGAGAGCTAAATGACCGTGAAATTGAAAATCACTACAAAATGAACTCTGAAAATGTTGAAACTTGGCATGGTATCATCATTTCACCCGCATAGCATGTGCGAAAGAGTAGAGAGGGTCACGGCAAAAACGGGACGCACTTCGTGTACAAACTGGACAAACTCTTTCGGAGTATCAGGATTTCGGACAAGAACTCATCTGTTACACGGGCACTTCAATGTTTTCTAAACTTATTTGAACTCCGGACTTCTTTTGTGTTCAGTATGCAGCATTCAAAGCGACGTCATCAATATCCAACATGTTCTGACATCATTTATTGTTTTTCGGTCATTTACCTAATTGTTTAGAGAGCTAAATGACCGTGAAATTGAAAATCACTACAAAATGAACTCTGAAAATGTTGAAACTTGGCATGGTATCGTCATTTCACCCGCATAGCATGTGCGAAAGACTAGAGAGGGTCACGGCAAAAACTGGACGCACTTCGTGCACAAACTGGACAAACTCTTTCGGAGTATCAGGATTTCGGACGAGAACTCATCTGTTACACGGGCACTTCAATGTTTTTTAAACTTATTTGAACTCCGGACTTCTTTTGTGTTCAGTATGCAGCATTCAAAGCGACGTCATCAATTTCAACATGTTCTAACATCATTTGTTGTTTTTCGGTCATTTACCTAATTGTTTAGAGAGCTAAATGACCGTGAAATTGAAAATCACTACAAAATGAACTCTGAAAATGTTGAAACTTGGCATGGTATCATCATTTCACCCGCATAGCATGTGCAAAAGAGTAGAGAGGGTCACGGCAAAAACGGGACGCACTTCATGTACAAACTGGACAAACTCTTTCGGAGTATCAGGATTTCGGACGAGAACTCATCTCTTACACGGGCACTTCAATGTTTTTTAAACTTATTTGAACTCCGGACTTCTTTTGTGTTCAGTATGCAGCATTCAAAGCAACGTCATCAATTTCCAACATGTTCTGACATCATTTGTTGTTTTTCGGTCATTTACCAAATTGTTTATAGAGCTAAATGACCGTGAAATTGAAAATCACTACAAAATGAACTCTAAAAATGTTGAAACTTGGCATGGTATCATCATTTCACCCGCATAGCATGTGCAAAAGAGTAGAGAGGGTCACGACAAAAACTAGACGCACCTCGTGTACAAACTGGACAAACTCTTTCGGAGTATCAGGATTTCAGACGAGAACTCATCTGTTACACAGGCACTTCAATGTTTTTTAAACTTATTTGAACTCCGGACTTCTTTTGTGTTCAGTATGCAGCATTCAAAGTGACATCATAAATTTCCAACATGTTCTGATATCATTTGTTCTTTTTCGGTCATTTACCTAATTGTTTAGAGAGCTAAATGAACGTGAAATTGAAAATCACTACAAAATGAATTCTGAAAAAATATTGAAACTTGGCATGGTATCACCATTTCACCCGCATAGCATGTGCGAAAGAGTAGAGAGGGTCACGGCAAAAACTAGACGCACTTTGTGCACAAACTGGACAAACTGTTTCGGAGTATCAGGATTTCGGACGAGAACTCATCTGTTACACGGGCACTTCAATGTTTTTTAAACTTATTTGAACTTCGTACTTCTTTTGTGTTCAGTATGCAGCATTCAAAGCGACGTCATCAATTTCCAACATGTTCTGACATCATTTGTTGTTTTTCGGTCATTTACCTAATTGTTTAGAGAGCTAAATGACCGTGAATTTGAAAATCACTTCAAAATGAATTCTGAAAAAATGTTGAAACTTGGCATGGTATCATCATTTCACCCGCATAGCATGTGCGAAAGAGTAGAGAGGGTCACGGCAAAAACTGGACGCACTTCGTGTACAAACTGGACAAACTCTTTCGGAGTATCAGGATTTCGGACGAGAACTCATCTATTACACGGGTACTTCAATGTTTTTCAAACTTATTTGAACTCCGGACTTCTTTTGTGTTCAGTATGCAGCATTCAAAGCGACGTCATCAATTTCCAACATGTTCTGACATCATTTGTTGTTTTTCGGTCATTTACCTAATTGTTTAGAGAGCTAAATGACCGTGAAATTGAAAATCACTACAAAATGAACTCTGAAAATGTTGAAACTTGGCATGGTATCGTCATTTCACCCGCATAGCATGTGCGAAAGAGTAGAGAGGGTCACGGCAAAAACTGGACGCACTTCGTGCACAAACTGGACAAACTCTTTCGGAGTATCAGGATTTCGGACGAGAACTCATCTGTTACACGGGCACTTCAATGTTTTTTAAACTTATTTGAACTCCGGACTTCTTTTGTGTTCAGTATGCAGCAATCAAAGCGACGTCATCAATTTCAACATGTTCTGACATCATTTGTTGTTTTTCGGTCATTTACCTAATTGTTTAGAGAGCTAAATGACCGTGAAATTGAAAATCACTACAAAATGAACTCTGAAAATGTTGAAACTTGGCATGGTATCATCATTTCACCCGCATAGCATGTGCGAAAGACTAGAGAGGGTCACGGCAAAAACTGGACGCACTTCGTGCACAAACTGGACAAACTCTTTCGGAGTATCAGGATTTCGGACGAGAACTCATCTGTTACACGCGCACTTCAATGTTTTTTAAACTTATTTGAACTCCGGACTTCTTTTGTGTTCAGTATGCAGCATTCAAAGCGACGTCATCAATTTCAACATGTTCTAACATGATTTCACCCACATAGCATGTGCGAAAGAGTAGATAGGGTCACGGCAAAAACTGGACGCACTTCGTGTACAAACTGGACAAACTCTTTTGGAGTATCAGGGTTTCGGACGAGAACTCATCTGTCACACGGGCACTTCAATGTTTTTAAAACTTATTTGAACTCCGGACTTCTTTTGTGTTCAATATGCAGCATTCAAAGCGACGTCATCAATTTCGAACATGTTCTGACATCATTTGTTGGTTTTCGGTCATTTACCTAATTGTTTAGAGAGCTAAATGACCGTGAAATTGAAAATCACTACAAAATAAATTCTGAAAATGTTGAAACTTGGCATGGTATCATCATTTCACCCGCATAGCATGTGCGAAAAAGTAGAGAGGGTCACGGCAAAAACTGGACGCACTTCATGTACAAACTGGATAAACTCATTCGGAGTATCAGGGTTTCGGACAAGAACTCATTACACGGGCACTTCAATGTTTTTTAAACTTATTTGAACTCCGAACTTCTTTTGTGTTCAGTATGCAGCATTCAAAACGACGTCATCAATTTCCAATATGTTCCGACATCATTTGTTGTTTTTCGGTCATTTACCTAATTGTTTGGAGAGCTAAATGACCGTGAAATTGAAAATCACTACTAAATGAACTCTGAAAATGTTGAAACTTGGCATGGTATCATCATTTCACCCGCATAGCATGTGCGAAAGAGTAGAGAGGGTCACGGCAAAAACGGGACGCACTTCGTGTACAAACTGGACAAACTCTTTCGGAGTATCAGGATTTCGGACAAGAACTCATCTGTTACACGGGCACTTCAATGTTTTCTAAACTTATTTGAACTCCGGACTTCTTTTGTGTTCAGTATGCAGCATTCAAAGCGACGTCATCAATATCCAACATGTTCTGACATCATTTATTGTTTTTCGGTCATTTACCTAATTGTTTAGAGAGCTAAATGACCGTGAAATTGAAAATCACTACAAAATGAACTCTGAAAATGTTGAAACTTGGCATGGTATCGTCATTTCACCCGCATAGCATGTGCGAAAGACTAGAGAGGGTCACGGCAAAAACTGGACGCACTTGGTGCACAAACTGGACAAACTCTTTCGGAGTATCAGGATTTCGGACGAGAACTCATCTGTTACACGGGCACTTCAATGTTTTTTAAAATTATTTGAACTCCGGACTTCTTTTGTGTTCAGTATGCAGCATTCAAAGCGACGTCATCAATTTCAACATGTTCTAACATCATTTGTTGTTTTTCGGTCATTTACCTAATTGTTTAGAGAGCTAAATGACCGTGAAATTGAAAATCACTACAAAATGAACTCTGAAAATGTTGAAACTTGGCATGGTATCATCATTTCACCCGCATAGCATGTGCAAAAGAGTAGAGAGGGTCACGGCAAAAACGGGACGCACTTCATGTACAAACTGGACAAACTCTTTCGGAGTATCAGGATTTCGGACGAGAACTCATCTGTTACACGGGCACTTCAATGTTTTTTAAACTTATTTGAACCCCGGACTTCTTTTGTGTTCATTATGCAGCATTCAAAGCGACGTCATCAATTTCCAATATGTTCTGACATCATTTTTTGTTTTTCGGTCATTTACCTAATTGTTTAGAGAGCTAAATGACCGTGAAATTGAAAATCACTACAAAATGAACTCTGAAAATGTTGAAGCTTTGCATGTTATCATCATTTCACCCGCATAGCATGTGCGAGAGACTAGAGAGGGTCACGGCAAAAACTAGACGCACTTCGTGTATAAACTGGACAAACTCTTTCGGAGTATCAGGATTTCGGACGAGAACTCATCTGTTACACGTGCACTTTAATGTTTTTCAAACTTATTTGAACTCCGGACTTCTTTTGTGTTCAGTATGCAGCATTCAAAGCGACGTCATCAATTTCCAACATGTTCTGACATCATTTGTTGTTTTTTGGTCATTTACCTAACTGTTTAGAGAGCTAAATGACTGTGAAATTGAAAATCACTACAAAATGAATTCTGAAAAATGTTGAAACTTGGCATGGTATCATCATTTCACCCGCATAGCATGTGCGAAAGAGTAGAGAGGGTCACGGCCAAAACGGGACGCACTTCGTGTACAAACTGGACAAACTCTTTCGGAGTGTCAGGATTTCGAACAAGAACTCATCTGTTACACGGGCACTTCAATGTTTTTTAAACTTATTTGAACTCCGGACTTCTTTTGTGTTCAGTATGCAACATTCAAAGCGACGTCATCAATATCCAACATGTTCTGACATCATTTATTGTTTTTCGGTCATTTACCTAATTGTTTAGAGAGCTAAATGACTGTGAAATTGAAAATCACTACAAAATGAACTCTGAAAATGTTGAAACTTGGCATGGTATCATCATTTCACCCGCATAGCATGTGCGAAAGACTAGAGAGGGTCACGGAAAAAACTGGACGCACTTCGTGCACAAACTGGACAAACTCTTTCGGAGTATCAGGATTTCGGACAAGAACTCATCTGTTACACGCGCACTTCAATGTTTTTTAAACTTATTTGAACTCCAGACTTCTTTTGTGTTCAGTATGCAGCATTCAAAGCGACGTCATCAATTTCAACATGTTCTAACATCATTTGTTGTTTTTCGGTCATTTACCTAATTGTTTAGAGAGCTAAATGACCGTGAAATTGAAAATCACTACAAAATGAACTCTGAAAATGTTGAAACTTGGCATGGTATCATCATTTCACCCGCATAGCATGTGCAAAAGAGTAGAGAGGGTCACGGAAAAATGGGACGCACTTCATGTACAAACTGGACAAACTCTTTCGGAGTATCAGGATTTCGGACGAGAACTCATCTGTTACACGGGCACTTCAATGTTTTTTAAACTTATTTGAACTCCGGACTTCTTTTGTGTTCAGTATGCAGCATTCAAAGCGACGCCATCAATTTCCAATATGTTCTGACATCATTTGTTGTTTTTCGGTCATTTACCTAATTGTTTAGAGAGCTAAATGACCGTGAAATTGAAAATCACTACAAAATGAACTCTGAAAATGTTGAAACTTTGCATGTTATCATCATTTCACCCGCATAGCATGTGCGAGAGACTAGAGAGGGTCACGGCAAAAACTGGACGCACTTCGTGTATAAACTGGACAAACTCTTTCGGAGTATCAGGATTTCGGACGAGAACTCATCTGTTACACGTGCACTTTAATGTTTTTCAAACTTATTTGAACTCCAGACTTCTTTCGTGTTCAGTATGCAGCATTCAAAGCGACATCATCAATTTCCAACATGTTCTGACATCATTTGTTGTTTTTTGGTCATTTACCTAATTGTTTATAGAGCTAAATGACTGTGAAATTGAAAATCTCTACAAAATGAATTCTGAAAAATGTTGAAACTTGGCATGGTATCGTCATTTCACCCGCATAGCATGTGCGAAAGACTAGAGAGGGTCACGGCAAAAACTGGACGCACTTCGTGTACAAACTGGACAAACTCTTTCGGAGTATCAGGATTTCGGACGAGAACTCATCTGTTACATGGGCACTTCAATGTTTTTCAAACTTATTTGAACTCCGGACTTCTTTTGTGTTCAGTATGCAGCATTCAAAGCAACGTCATCAATTTCCAACATGTTCTGACATCATTTGTTGTTTTTCGGTCATTTACCTAATTGTTTAGAGAGCTAAATGACCGTGAAATTGAAAATCACTACAAAATGAACTCTGAAAATGTTGAAACTTGGCATGGTATCGTCATTTCACCTGCATAGAATGTGCCAAAGACTAGAGAGGGTCACGGCAAAAACTGGACGCACTTCGTGCACAAACTGGACAAACTCTTTCGGAGTATTATGATTTCGGACGAGAACTCATCTGTTACACGGGCACTTCAATGTTTTTTAAACTTATTTGAACTCCGGACTTCTTTTGTGTTTAGTAAGCAGCATTCAAAGCGACGTCATCAATTTCAACATGTTCTAACATCATTTGTTGTTGTTCGGTCATTTACCTAATTGTTTAGAGAGCTAAATTACCGTGAAATTGAAAATCACTACAAAATGAACTCTGAAAATGTTGAAACTTGGCATGGTATCATCATTTCACCCGCATAGCATGTGCGAAAGAGTAGAGAGGGTCACGGCAAAAACGGGACGCACTTCGTGTACAAACTGGACAAACTCTTTCGGAGTATCAGGATTTCGGACGAGAACTCATCTGTTACACGTGCACTTCAATGTTTTTTAAACTTATTTGAACTCCGGACTTCTTTTGTGTTCAGTATGCAGCATTCAAAGCGACGTCATCAATTTCAACATGTTCTGACATCATCTGTTGTTTTTCGGTCATTTACCTAATTGTTTAGAGAGCTAAATGACCGTGAAATTGAAAATCACTACAAAATGAACTCTGAAAATGTTGAAACTTGGCATGATATCATCATTTCACCCGTATAGCATGTGCGAGAGTCTAGAGAGGGTCACGGCAAAAACTGGACGAACTTCGTGTACAAACTGGATAAACTCTTTTGGAGTATCAGGATTTCGGACGAGAACTCATCTGTTACACGGACACTTCAATGTTTTTTAAACTTATTTGAACTCCGGACTTCTTTTGTGTTCATTATGCAGCATTCAAAGCGACGTCATCAATTTCCAACATGTTATGACATCATTTGTTGTTTTTCGGTCATTTACCTAATTGTTTAGAGAGCTAAATGACCGTGAAATTGAAAATCACTACAAAATGAATTCTGAAAAAATGTTGAAACTTGGCATGGTATCATCATTTCACCCGTATAGCATGTGCGAAAGAGTAGAGAGGGTCACGGCAAAAACTGGACGCACTTCGTGCACAAACTGGACAAACTCTTTCGGAGTATCAGGATTTCGGACGAGAACTCATCTGTTACACGGACACTTCAATGTTTTTTAAACTTATTTGAACTCCGGACTTCTTTTGTGTTCAGTATGCAGCATTCAAAGCGATGTCATCAATTTCCAACATGTTCTGACATCATTTGTTGTTTTTCGGTCATTTACCTAATTGTTTAGAGAGTTAAATGACCGTGAAATTGAAAATCACTGCAAAATGAACTCTGAAAATGTTGAAACTTGGCATGATATCATCATTTCACCCGTACAGCATGTGCGAGAGTCTAGAGAGGGTCACGGCAAAAACTGGACGAACTTCGTGTACAAACTGGATAAACTCTTTTGGAGTATCAGGATTTCGGACGAGAACTCATCTGTTACACGGGCACTTCAATGTTTTTTAAACTTATTTGAACTCCGGACTTCTTTTGTGTTCATTATGCAGCATTCAAAGCGACGTCATCAATTTCCAACATGTTATGACATCATTTGTTGTTTTTCGGTCATTTACCTAATTGTTTAGAGAGCTAAATGACCGTGAAATTGAAAATCACTACAAAATGAACTCTGAAAATGTTGAAACTTGGCATGGTATCATCATTTCACCCGCATAGCATGTGCAAAAGAGTAGAGAGGGTCACGGCAAAAACTGGACGCACTTCGTGTACAAACTGGACATACTCTTTCAGAGTATCAGGATTTCGGACGAGAACTCATCTGTTACACGGGCACTTCAATGTTTTTTAAAATTATTTGAACTCCAGACTTCTTTTGTGTTCAGTATGCAGCGTTCAAAGCTACGTCATCAATTTCCAACATGTTCTGACATCATTTGTTGTTTCTCGGTCATTTACATAATTGTTTAGAGAGCTAAATGACCGTGAAATTGAAAATCACAACAATACGAACTCTGAAAATGTTGAAACTTGGCATGGTATCATCATTTCACCCGCATAGCATGTGCGAAAGAGTATAGTGGGTCACATCAAAAACTGGACGCACTTCGTGTACAAACTGGACAGACTCTTTCGGAGTATCAGGGTTTCGGACGAGACCTCATCTGTTACACGGGCATTTCAATGTTTTTTAAACTTATTTGAACTTCGGACTTCTTTTGTGTTCAGTATGCAGCATTCAAAGCAACGTCATCAATTTCCAACATGTTCTGACATCATTTGTTGTTTTTCGGTCATTTACCTAATTGTTTATAGAGCTAAATGACCGTGAAATTGAAAATCACTACAAAATGAAATCTAAAATGTTGAAACTTGGCATGGTATCATCATTTCACCCGCATAGCATGTGCAAAAGAGTAGAGAGGGTCACGACAAAAACTAGACGCACCTCGTGTACAAACTGGACAAACTCTTTCGGAGTATCAGGATTTCAGACGAGAACTCATCTGTTACACGGGCACTTCAATGTTTTTTAAACTTATTTGAACTCTGGACTTCTTTTGTGTTCAGTATGCAGCATTCAAAGTGACGTCATCAATTTCCAACATGTTCTGATATCATTTGTTGTTTTTCGGTCATTTACCTAATTGTTTAGAGAGCTAAATGAACGTGAAATTGAAAATCACTACAAAATGAATTCTGAAAAAATATTGAAACTTGGCATGGTATCATCATTTCACCCGCATAGCATGTGCGAAAGAGTAGAGAGGGTCACGGCAAAAACTGGACGCACTTTGTGCACAAACTGGACAAACTCTTTCGGAGTATCAGGATTTCGGACGAGAACTCATCTGTTACACGGGCACTTCAATGTTTTTTAAACTTATTTGAACTTCGTAGTTCTTTTGTGTTCAGTATGCAGCATTCAAAGCGACGTCATCAATTTCCAACATGTTCTCATATCATTTGTTGTTTTTTGGTCATTTACCTAATTGTTTAGAGAGCTAAATGACCGTGAAATTGATAATCACTACAAAATGAATTCTGAAAAAATGTTGAAACTTGGCATGGTATCATCATTTCACCCGCATAGCATGTGCGAAAGAGTAGAGAGGGTCACGGCAAAAACTGGACGCACTTCGTGTACAAACTAGACAAACTCTTTCGGAGTATCAGGATTTCAGACGAGAACTCATCTGTTACACGGGTACTTCAATGTTTTTCAAACTTATTTGAACTCCGGACTTCTTTTGTGTTCAGTATGCAGCATTCAAAGCGACGTCATCAATTTCCAACATGTTCTGACATGATTTGTTGTTTTTCGGTCATTTACCTAATTGTTTAGAGAGCTAAATGACCGTGAAATTGAAAATCACTACAAAATGAACTCTGAAAATGTTGAAACTTGGCATGGTATCGTCATTTCACCCGCATAGCATGTGCGGAAGACTAGAGAGGGTCACGGCAAAAACTGGACACACTTCGTGCACAAACTGGACAAACTCTTTCGGAGTATCAGGATTTCGGACGAGAACTCATCTGTTACACGGGCACTTCAATGTTTTTTAAACTTATTTGAACTTCGTAGTTCTTTTGTGTTCAGTATGCAGCATTCAAAGCGACGTCATCAATTTCCAACATGTTCTGACATCATTTGTTGTTTTTTGGTCATTTACCTAATTGTTTAGAGAGCTAAATGACCGTGAAATTGATAATCACTACAAAATGAATTCTGAAAAAATGTTGAAACTTGGCATGGTATCATCATTTCACCCGCATAGCATGTGCGAAAGAGTAGAGAGGGTCACGGCAAAAACTGGACGCACTTCGTGTACAAACTAGACAAACTCTTTCGGAGTATCAGGATTTCGGACGAGAACTCATCTGTTACACGGACACTTCAATGTTTTTTAAACTTATTTGAACTCCGGACTTCTTTTGTGTTCAGTATGCAGCATTCAAAGCGACGTCATCAATTTCAACGTGTTCTAACAACATTTGTTGTTTTTCGGTCATTTACCTAATTGTTTAGAGAGCTAAATGACCGTGAAATTGAAAATCACTACAAAATGAACTCTGAAAATGTTGAAACTTGGCATGGTATCAT
The DNA here is from genome assembly GCF_056163025.1 of Triticum urartu. Lineage (NCBI taxonomy): Eukaryota > Viridiplantae > Streptophyta > Magnoliopsida > Poales > Poaceae > Triticum > Triticum urartu. Next base: position 92,360,629 of record NC_141879.1, read on the forward strand.
CATTTCACCCGCATAGCATGTGCGCAAGAGTAGAGAGGGTCACGGCAAAAACGGGACGCACTTCGTGTACAAACTGGACAAACTCTTTCGGAGTATCAGGATTTAGGACGAGAACTCATCTATTACACTGGCACTTCAATGTTTTTTAAACTTATTTGAACTCCAGACTTCTTTTGTGTTCAGAATGCAGCATTCAAAGCGACGTCATCAATTTCCAACATGTTCTGACATCATTTGTTGTTTTTCGGTCATTTACCTAATTGTTTAGAGAGCTAAATGACCGTGAAATTGAAAATCACTACAAAATGAACTCTGAAAATGTTGAAACTTGGCATGTTATCATCATTTCACCCGTATAGCATGTGCGAGAGACTAGAGAGGGTCACGGCAAAAACTGGACACACTTTGTGCACAAACTGGACAAACTCTTTCGGAGTATCAGGATTTCGGACGATAACTCATCTGTTACACGGGCACTTCAATGTTTTTCAAACTTATTTGAACTCCGGACTTCTTTTGTGTTCAGTATGCAGCATTCAAAGCGACGTCATCAATTTCCAACATGTTCTGACATCATTTGTTTTTTTCGGTCATTTACCTAATTGTTTAGAGAGGTAAATGACCGTGAAATTGAAAATTACTACACAATGAATTCTGAAAAAATGTTGAAACTTGGCATGGTATCATCGTTTCACCCGCATAGCATGTGCGAAAGAGTAGAGAGGGTCACGGCAAAAACTGGATGCACTTCGTGCACAAACTGGACAAACTCTTTCGGAGTATCAGGATTTCGGACGAGAACTCATCTGTTACACGGGCACCTCAATGTTTTTTAAACTTATTTGAACTCCGGACTTCTTTTGTATTCAGTATGCAGCATTCAAAGCGACGTCATCAATTTCCAACATGTTCTGACATCATTTGTTGTTTTTCGGTCATTTACCTAAATTGTTTAGAGAGCTAAATGACCGTGAAATGGAAAATCACTACAAAATGAACTCTGAAAATGTTGAAACTTGGTATGGTATCGTCATTTCACCCGCATAGCATGTGCGAAAGACTAGAGAGGGTCACGTCAAAAACTGGACGCACTTCGTGCACAAACTGGACAAACTCTTTCGAAGTATCAGGATTTCGGACGAGAACTCATCTGTTACACGGGCACTTCAATGTTTTTTAAACTTATTTGAACTCCGGACTTCGTTTGTGTTCATTATGCAACATTCAAAGCGACGTCATCAATTTCCAACATGTTATGACATCATTTGTTGTTTTTCGGTCATTTACCTAATTGTTTAGAGAGCTAAATGACCGTGAAATTGAAAATCACTACAAAATGAACTCTGAAAATGTTGAAACTTGGCATGGTATCATCATTTCACCCGTATAGCATGTGCGAAAGAGTAGAGAGGGTCACGGCAAAAACGGGACGCACTTCGTGTACAAACTGGACAAACTCTTTCGGAGTATCAGGATTTCTGACGAGAACTCATCTGTTACACGGGCACTTCAATGTTTTTAAAACTTATTTGAACTCCGGACTTCTTTTGTGTTTAGTATGCAGCATTCAAAGCGACGTCATCAATTTCCAACATGTTCTGACATCATTTGTTGTTTTTCGGTCATTTACCTAATTGTTTAGGGAGCTAAATGACCGTGAAATTGAAAATCACTACGAAATGAACTCTGAAAATGTTGAAACTTGGCATGGTATCATCATTTCACCCGCATAGCATGTGCGAAAGAGTAGAGAGAGTCACAGCAAAAACGGGACGCACTTCGTGTACAAACTGGACAAACTCTTTCGGAGTATCAGGATTTCGGACAAGAACTCATCTGTTACACGGGCACTTCAATGTTTTTTAAACTTATTTGAACTCCAGACTTCTTTTGTGTTCAGTATGCAGCATTCAAATCGACGTCATCAATTTCCAACATGTTCTGACATCATTTGTTGTTTTTCGGTCATTTACCTAATTGTTTGGTGAGCTAAATGACCGTGAAATTGAATATCACTACAAAATGAACTCTGAAAATGTTGAAACTTGGCATGTTATCATCATTTCACCCGTACAGTTTGTGCGAGAGACTAGAGAGGGTCACGGCAAAAACTAGACGCACTTCGTGTACAAACTGGACAAACTCTTTTGGAGTTTCAGGATTTCGGACGAGAACTCATCTGTTACACGGGCACTTCAATGTTTTTCAAACTTATTTGAACTCCGGACTTCTTTTGTGTTCAGTATGCGGCATTCAAAGCGACGTCATCAATTTCCAACATGTTCTAACATCATTTGTTGTTTTTCGGTCATTTACCTAATTGTTTAGAGAGCTAAATGACCGTGAAATTGAAAATTACTACAAAATGAAATCTGAAAAAGTGTTGAAACTTGGCATGGCATCATCGTTTCACCCGCATAGCATGTGCGAAAGAGTAGAGAGGGTCACGGCAAAAACTGGACGCACTTCGTGCACAAACTGGACAAACTCTTTCGGAGTATCAGGATTTCGGACGAGAACTCATCTGTTACACGGGCACTTCAATGTTTTTTAAACTTATTTGAACTCCGGACTTCTTTTGTGTTCAGTATGCAGCATTCAAAGCGACGTCATCAATTTCCAACATGTTCTGACATCATTTGTTGTTTTTCGGTCATTTACCTAATTGTTTAGAGAGCTAAATGACCGTGAAATTGAAAATCACTACAAAATGAACTCTGAAAATGTTGAAACTTGGCATGGTATCGTCATTTCACCCGCATAGCATGTGCGAAAGACTAGAGAGGGTCACGGCAAAAACTGGACACACTTTGTGCACAAACTGGACAAACTCTTTCGGAGTATCAGGATTTCGGACGAGAACTCATCTGTTACACGGGCACTTCAATGTTTTTCAAACTTATTTGAACTCCGGACTTCTTTTGTGTTCAGTATGCGGCATTCAAAGCGACGTCATCAATTTCCAACATGTTCTGACATCATTTGTTGTTTTTCGGTCATTTACCTAATTGTTTAGAGAGCTAAATGACCGTGAAATTGAAAATTACGACAAAATGAATTCTGAAAAAGTGTTGAAACTTGGCATGGTATCATCGTTTCACCCGCATAGCATGTGCGAAAGAGTAGAGAGGGTCACGGCAAAAACTGGAATCACTTCGTGCACAAACTGGACAAACTCTTTCGGAGTATCAGGATTTCGGACGAGAACTCATCTGTTACACGGGCACTTCAATGTTTTTTAAACTTATTTGAACTTCGTACTTCTTTTGTGTTCAGTATGCAGCATTCAAAGCGATGTCATCAATTTCCAACATGTTCTGACATCATTTGTTGTTTTTCGGTCATTTACCTAATTGTTTAGAGAGCTAAATGACCGTGAATTTGAAAATCACTTCAAAATGAATTCTGAAAAAATGTTGAAACTTGGCATGGTATCATCATTTCACCCGCATAGCATGTGCGAAAGAGTAGAGAGGGTCACGGCAAAAACTGGACGCACTTCGTGTACAAACTGGACAAACTCTTTCGGAGTATCAGGATTTCGGACGAGAACTCATCTGTTACACGGGTACTTCAATGTTTTTCAAACTTATTTGAACTCCGGACTTCTTTTGTGTTCAGTATGCAGCATTCAAAGCGACGTCATCAATTTCCAACATGTTCTGACATCATTTGTTGTTTTTCGGTCATTTACCTAATTGTTTAGAGAGCTAAATGACCGTGAAATTGAAAATCACTACAAAATGAACTCTGAAAATGTTGAAACTTGGCATGGTATCGTCATTTCACCCGCATAGCATGTGCGAAAGACTAGAGAGGGTCACGGCAAAAACTGGACACACTTTGTGCACAAACTGGACAAACTCTTTCGGAGTATCAGGATTTCGGACGAGAACTCATCTGTTACACGGGCACTTCAATGTTTTCTAAACTTATTTGAACTCCAGACTTCTTTTGTGTTCAGTATGCAGCATTCAAAGCGACGTCATCAATTTCAACATGTTCTAACATCATTTGTTGTTTTTCGGTCATTTACCTAATTGTTTAGAGAGCTAAATGACCGTGAAATTGAGAATAACTACAAAATGAACTCTGAAAATGTTGAAACTTGGCATGGTATCATCATTTCACCCGCATAGCATGTGCGAAATAGTAGAGAGGGTCACGGCAAAAACGGGACGCACTTCGTGTACAAACTGGACAAACTCTTTCGGAGTATCAGGATTTAGGATGAGAACTCATCTATTACACGGGCACTTCAATGTTTTTTAAACTTATTTGAACTCCAGACTTCTTTTGTGTTTAGTAAGCAGCATTCAAAGCGACGTCATCAATTTCAACATGTTCTAACATCATTTGTTGTTTTTCGGTCATTTACCTAATTGTTTAGAGAGCTAAATTACCGTGAAATTGAAAATCACTACAAAATGAACTCTGAAAATGTTGAAACTTGGCATGGTATCATCATTTCACCCGCATAGCATGTGCGAAAGAGTAGAGAGAGTCACAGCAAAAACGGGACGCACTTCGTGTACAAACTGGACAAACTCTTTCGGAGTATCAGGATTTCGGACAAGAACTCATCTGTTACACGGGCACTTCAATGTTTTTTAAACTTATTTGAACTCCAGACTTCTTTTGTGTTCAGTATGCAGCATTCAAATCGACGTCATCAATTTCCAACATGTTCTGACATCATTTGTTGTTTTTCGGTCATTTACCTAATTGTTTGGAGAGCTAAATGACCGTGAAATTGAAAATCACTACAAAATGAACTCTGAAAATGTTGAAACTTGGCATGTTATCATCATTTCACCCGTACAGCTTGTGCGAGAGACTAGAGAGGGTCACGGCAAAAACTGGACGCACTTCGTGTACAAACTGGACAAACTCTTTCGGAGTTTCAGGATTTCGGACGAGAACTCATCTGTTACATGGGCACTTCAATGTTTTTCAAACTTATTTGAACTCCGGACTTCTTTTGTGTTCAGTATGCGGCATTCAAAGCGACGTCATCAATTTCCAACATGTTCTGACATCATTTGTTGTTTTTCGGTCATTTACCTAATTGTTTAGAGAGCTAAATGACCGTGAAATTGAAAATTACTACAAAATGAATTCTGAAAAAGTGTTGAAACTTGGCATGGTATCATCGTTTCACCCGCATAGCATGTGCGAAAGAGTAGAGAGGGTCACGGCAAAAACTGGACGCACTTCGTGCACAAACTGGACAAACTCTTTCGGAGTATCAGGATTTCGGACGAGAACTCATCTGTTACACGGGCACTTCAATGTTTTTTAAACTTATTTGAAATCCGGACTTCTTTTGTGTTCAGTATGCAGCAATCAAAGCGACGTCATCAATTTCCAACATGTTCTGACATCATTTGTTGTTTTTCGGTCATTTACCTAATTGTTTAGAGAGCTAAATGACCGTGAAATTGAAAATCACTACAAAATGAACTCTGAAAATGTTGAAACTTGGCATGGTATCATCATTTCACCCGCATAGCATGTGCGAAAGAGTAGAGAGGGTCACGGCAAAAACGGGACGCACTTCGTGTACAAACTGGACAAACTCTTTCGGAGTATCAGGATTTCGGACAAGAACTCATCTGTTACACGGGCACTTCAATGTTTTCTAAACTTATTTGAACTCCGGACTTCTTTTGTGTTCAGTATGCAGCATTCAAAGCGACGTCATCAATATCCAATATGTTCTGACATCATTTATTGTTTTTCGGTCATTTACCTAATTGTTTAGAGAGCTAAATGACCGTGAAATTGAAAATCACTACAAAATGAAATCTGAAAATGTTGAAACTTGGCATGGTATCGTCATTTCACCCGCATAGCATGTGCGAAAGACTAGAGAGGGTCACGGCAAAAACTGGACGCACTTCGTGCACAAACTGGACAAACTCTTTCGGAGTATCAGGATTTCGGACGAGAACTCATCTGTTACACGGGCACTTCAATGTTTTTTAAACTTATTTGAACTCCGGACTTCTTTTGTGTTCAGTATGCAGCATTCAAAGCGACGTCATCAATTTCAACATGTTCTAACATCATTTGTTGTTTTTCGGTCATTTACCTAATTGTTTAGAGAGCTAAATGACCGTGAAATTGAAAATCACTACAAAATGAACTCTGAAAATGTTGAAACTTGGCATGGTATCATCATTTCACCCGCATAGCATGTGCAAAAGAGTAGAGAGGGTCACGGCAAAAACGGGACGCACTTCATGTACAAACTGGACAAACTCTTTCGGAGTATCAGGATTTCGGACGAGAACTCATCTGTTACACGGGCACTTCAATGTTTTTTAAACTTATTTGAACTCCGGACTTCTTTTGTGTTCAGTATGCAGCATTCAAAGCAACGTCATCAATTTCCAACATGTTCTGACATCATTTGTTGTTTTTCGGTCATTTACCTAATTGTTTATAGAGCTAAATGACCGTGAAATTGAAAATCACTACAAAATGAACTCTAAAAATGTTGAAACTTGGCATGGTATCATCATTTCACCCGCATAGCATGTGCAAAAGAGTAGAGAGGGTCACGACAAAAACTAGACGCACCTCGTGTACAAACTGGACAAACTCTTTCGGAGTATCAGGATTTCAGACGAGAACTCATCTGTTACACAGGCACTTCAATTTTTTTTAAACTTATTTGAACTCCGGACTTCTTTTGTGTTCAGTATGCAGCATTCAAAGTGACATCATAAATTTCCAACATGTTCTGATATCATTTGTTCTTTTTCGGTCATTTACCTAATTGTTTAGAGAGCTAAATGAACGTGAAATTGAAAATCACTACAAAATGAATTCTGAAAAAATATTGAAACTTGGCATGGTATCACCATTTCACCCGCATAGCATGTGCGAAAGAGTAGAGAGGGTCACGGCAAAAACTAGACGCACTTTGTGCACAAACTGGACAAACTCTTTCGGAGTATCAGGATTTCGGACGAGAACTCATCTGTTACACGGGCACTTCAATGTTTTTTAAACTTATTTGAACTTCGTACTTCTTTTGTGTTCAGTATGCAGCATTCAAAGCGACGTCATCAATTTCCAACATGTTCTGACATCATTTGTTGTTTTTCGGTCATTTACCTAATTGTTTAGAGAGCTAAATGACCGTGAAATTGATAATCACTACAAAATGAATTCTGAAAAAATGTTGAAACTTGGCATGGTATCATCATTTCACCCGCATAGCATGTGCGAAAGAGTAGAGAGGGTCACGGCAAAAACTGGACGCACTTCGTGTACAAACTAGACAAACTCTTTCGGAGTATCAGGATTTCAGACGAGAACTCATCTGTTACACGGGTACTTCAATGTTTTTCAAACTTATTTGAACTCCGGACTTCTTTTGTGTTCAGTATGCAGCATTCAAAGCGACGTCATCAATTTCCAACATGTTCTGACATGATTTGTTGTTTTTCGGTCATTTACCTAATTGTTTAGAGAGCTAAATGACCGTGAAATTGAAAATCACTACAAAATGAACTCTGAAAATGTTGAAACTTGGCATGGTATCGTCATTTCACCCGCATAGCATGTGCGAAAGAGTAGAGAGGGTCACGGCAAAAACTGGACGCACTTCGTGCACAAACTGGACAAACTCTTTCGGAGTATCAGGATTTCGGACGAGAACTCATCTGTTACACGGGCACTTCAATGTTTTTTAAACTTATTTGAACTCCGGACTTCTTTTGTGTTCAGTATGCAGCAATCAAAGCGACGTCATCAATTTCAACATGTTCTGACATCATTTGTTGTTTTTCGGTCATTTACCTAATTGTTTAGAGAGCTAAATGACCGTGAAATTGAAAATCACTACAAAATGAACTCTGAAAATGTTGAAACTTGGCATGGTATCATCATTTCACCCGCATAGCATGTGCGAAAGACTAGAGAGGGTCACGGCAAAAACTGGACGCACTTCGTGCACAAACTGGACAAACTCTTTCGGAGTATCAGGATTTCGGACGAGAACTCATCTGTTACACGCGCACTTCAATGTTTTTTAAACTTATTTGAACTCCGGACTTCTTTTGTGTTCAGTATGCAGCATTCAAAGCGACGTCATCAATTTCAACATGTTCTAACATGATTTCACCCACATAGCATGTGCGAAAGAGTAGATAGGGTCACGGCAAAAACTGGACGCACTTCGTGTACAAACTGGACAAACTCTTTCGGAGTATCAGGGTTTCGGACGAGAACTCATCTGTCACACGGGCACTTCAATGTTTTTAAAACTTATTTGAACTCCGGACTTCTTTTGTGTTCAATATGCAGCATTCAAAGCGACGTCATCAATTTCGAACATGTTCTGACATCATTTGTTGGTTTTCGGTCATTTACCTAATTGTTTAGAGAGCTAAATGACCGTGAAATTGAAAATCACTACAAAATAAATTCTGAAAATGTTGAAACTTGGCATGGTATCATCATTTCACCCGCATAGCATGTGCGAAAAAGTAGAGAGGGTCACGGCAAAAACTGGACGCACTTCATGTACAAACTGGATAAACTCATTCGGAGTATCAGGGTTTCGGACAAGAACTCATTACACGGGCACTTCAATGTTTTTTAAACTTATTTGAACTCCGAACTTCTTTTGTGTTCAGTATGCAGCATTCAAAACGACGTCATCAATTTCCAATATGTTCCGACATCATTTGTTGTTTTTCGGTCATTTACCTAATTGTTTGGAGAGCTAAATGACCGTGAAATTGAAAATCACTACTAAATGAACTCTGAAAATGTTGAAACTTGGCATGGTATCATCATTTCACCCGCATAGCATGTGCGAAAGAGTAGAGAGGGTCACGGCAAAAACGGGACGCACTTCGTGTACAAACTGGACAAACTCTTTCGGAGTATCAGGATTTCGGACAAGAACTCATCTGTTACACGGGCACTTCAATGTTTTCTAAACTTATTTGAACTCCGGACTTCTTTTGTGTTCAGTATGCAGCATTCAAAGCGACGTCATCAATATCCAACATGTTCTGACATCATTTATTGTTTTTCGGTCATTTACCTAATTGTTTAGAGAGCTAAATGACCGTGAAATTGAAAATCACTACAAAATGAACTCTGAAAATGTTGAAACTTGGCATGGTATCGTCATTTCACCCGCATAGCATGTGCGAAAGACTAGAGAGGGTCACGGCAAAAACTGGACGCACTTGGTGCACAAACTGGACAAACTCTTTCGGAGTATCAGGATTTCGGACGAGAACTCATCTGTTACACGGGCACTTCAATGTTTTTTAAAATTATTTGAACTCCGGACTTCTTTTGTGTTCAGTATGCAGCATTCAAAGCGACGTCATCAATTTCAACATGTTCTAACATCATTTGTTGTTTTTCGGTCATTTACCTAATTGTTTAGAGAGCTAAATGACCGTGAAATTGAAAATCACTACAAAATGAACTCTGAAAATGTTGAAACTTGGCATGGTATCATCATTTCACCCGCATAGCATGTGCAAAAGAGTAGAGAGGGTCACGGCAAAAACGGGACGCACTTCATGTACAAACTGGACAAACTCTTTCGGAGTATCAGGATTTCGGACGAGAACTCATCTGTTACACGGGCACTTCAATGTTTTTTAAACTTATTTGAACCCCGGACTTCTTTTGTGTTCAGTATGCAGCATTCAAAGCGACGTCATCAATTTCCAATATGTTCTGACATCATTTTTTGTTTTTCGGTCATTTACCTAATTGTTTAGAGAGCTAAATGACCGTGAAATTGAAAATCACTACAAAATGAACTCTGAAAATGTTGAAGCTTTGCATGTTATCATCATTTCACCCGCATAGCATGTGCGAGAGACTAGAGAGGGTCACGGCAAAAACTGGACGCACTTCGTGTATAAACTGGACAAACTCTTTCGGAGTATCAGGATTTCGGACGAGAACTCATCTGTTACACGTGCACTTTAATGTTTTTCAAACTTATTTGAACTCCGGACTTCTTTTGTGTTCAGTATGCAGCATTCAAAGCGACGTCATCAATTTCCAACATGTTCTGACATCATTTGTTGTTTTTTTGGTCATTTACCTAACTGTTTAGAGAGCTAAATGACTGTGAAATTGAAAATCACTACAAAATGAATTCTGAAAAATGTTGAAACTTGGCATGGTATCATCATTTCACCCGCATAGCATGTGCGAAAGAGTAGAGAGGGTCACGGCCAAAACGGGACGCACTTCGTGTACAAACTGGACAAACTCTTTCGGAGTGTCAGGATTTCGAACAAGAACTCATCTGTTACACGGGCACTTCAATGTTTTTTAAACTTATTTGAACTCCGGACTTCTTTTGTGTTCAGTATGCAGCATTCAAAGCGACGTCATCAATATCCAACATGTTCTGACATCATTTATTGTTTTTCGGTCATTTACCTAATTGTTTAGAGAGCTAAATGACTGTGAAATTGAAAATCACTACAAAATGAACTCTGAAAATGTTGAAACTTGGCATGGTATCATCATTTCACCCGCATAGCATGTGCGAAAGACTAGAGAGGGTCACGGAAAAAACTGGACGCACTTCGTGCACAAACTGGACAAACTCTTTCGGAGTATCAGGATTTCGGACAAGAACTCATCTGTTACACGCGCACTTCAATGTTTTTTAAACTTATTTGAACTCCGGACTTCTTTTGTGTTCAGTATGCAGCATTCAAAGCGACGTCATCAATTTCAACATGTTCTAACATCATTTGTTGTTTTTCGGTCATTTACCTAATTGTTTAGAGAGCTAAATGACCGTGAAATTGAAAATCACTACAAAATGAACTCTGAAAATGTTGAAACTTGGCATGGTATCATCATTTCACCCGCATAGCATGTGCAAAAGAGTAGAGAGGGTCACGGAAAAACGAGACGCACTTCATGTACAAACTGGACAAACTCTTTCGGAGTATCAGGATTTCGGACGAGAACTCATCTGTTACACGGGCACTTCAATGTTTTTTAAACTTATTTGAACTCCGGACTTCTTTTGTGTTCAGTATGCAGCATTCAAAGCGACGCCATCAATTTCCAATATGTTCTGACATCATTTGTTGTTTTTCGGTCATTTACCTAATTGTTTAGAGAGCTAAATGACCGTGAAATTGAAAATCACTACAAAATGAACTCTGAAAATGTTGAAACTTTGCATGTTATCATCATTTCACCCGCATAGCATGTGCGAGAGACTAGAGAGGGTCACGGCAAAAACTGGACGCACTTCGTGTATAAACTGGACAAACTCTTTCGGAGTATCAGGATTTCGGACGAGAACTCATCTGTTACACGTGCACTTTAATGTTTTTCAAACTTATTTGAACTCCAGACTTCTTTCGTGTTCAGTATGCAGCATTCAAAGCGACATCATCAATTTCCAACATGTTCTGACATCATTTGTTGTTTTTTGGTCATTTACCTAATTGTTTATAGAGCTAAATGACTGTGAAATTGAAAATCTCTACAAAATGAATTCTGAAAAATGTTGAAACTTGGCATGGTATCGTCATTTCACCCGCATAGCATGTGCGAAAGACTAGAGAGGGTCACGGCAAAAACTGGACGCACTTCGTGTACAAACTGGACAAACTCTTTCGGAGTATCAGGATTTCGGACGAGAACTCATCTGTTACATGGGCACTTCAATGTTTTTCAAACTTATTTGAACTCCGGACTTCTTTTGTGTTCAGTATGCAGCATTCAAAGCAACGTCATCAATTTCCAACATGTTCTGACATCATTTGTTGTTTTTCGGTCATTTACCTAATTGTTTAGAGAGCTAAATGACCGTGAAATTGAAAATCACTACAAAATGAACTCTGAAAATGTTGAAACTTGGCATGGTATCGTCATTTCACCTGCATAGAATGTGCCAAAGACTAGAGAGGGTCACGGCAAAAACTGGACGCACTTCGTGCACAAACTGGACAAACTCTTTCGGAGTATCATGATTTCGGACGAGAACTCATCTGTTACACGGGCACTTCAATGTTTTTTAAACTTATTTGAACTCCGGACTTCTTTTGTGTTTAGTAAGCAGCATTCAAAGCGACGTCATCAATTTCAACATGTTCTAACATCATTTGTTGTTGTTCGGTCATTTACCTAATTGTTTAGAGAGCTAAATTACCATGAAATTGAAAATCACTACAAAATGAACTCTGAAAATGTTGAAACTTGGCATGGTATCATCATTTCACCCGCATAGCATGTGCGAAAGAGTAGAGAGGGTCACGGCAAAAACGGGACGCACTTCGTGTACAAACTGGACAAACTCTTTCGGAGTATCAGGATTTCGGACGAGAACTCATCTGTTACACGTGCACTTCAATGTTTTTTAAACTTATTTGAACTCCGGACTTCTTTTGTGTTCAGTATGCAGCATTCAAAGCGACGTCATCAATTTCAACATGTTCTGACATCATCTGTTGTTTTTCGGTCATTTACCTAATTGTTTAGAGAGTTAAATGACCGTGAAATTGAAAATCACTGCAAAATGAACTCTGAAAATGTTGAAACTTGGCATGATATCATCATTTCACCCGTATAGCATGTGCGAGAGTCTAGAGAGGGTCACGGCAAAAACTGGACGAACTTCGTGTACAAACTGGATAAACTCTTTTGGAGTATCAGGATTTCGGACGAGAACTCATCTGTTACACGGACACTTCAATGTTTTTTAAACTTATTTGAACTCCGGACTTCTTTTGTGTTCATTATGCAGCATTCAAAGCGACGTCATCAATTTCCAACATGTTATGACATCATTTGTTGTTTTTCGGTCATTTACCTAATTGTTTAGAGAGCTAAATGACCGTGAAATTGAAAATCACTACAAAATGAATTCTGAAAAAATGTTGAAACTTGGCATGGTATCATCATTTCACCCGTATAGCATGTGCGAAAGAGTAGAGAGGGTCACGGCAAAAACTGGACGCACTTCGTGCACAAACTGGACAAACTCTTTCGGAGTATCAGGATTTCGGACGAGAACTCATCTGTTACACGGACACTTCAATGTTTTTTAAACTTATTTGAACTCCGGACTTCTTTTGTGTTCAGTATGCAGCATTCAAAGCGATGTCATCAATTTCCAACATGTTCTGACATCATTTGTTGTTTTTCGGTCATTTACCTAATTGTTTAGAGAGTTAAATGACCGTGAAATTGAAAATCACTGCAAAATGAACTCTGAAAATGTTGAAACTTGGCATGATATCATCATTTCACCCGTACAACATGTGCGAGAGTCTAGAGAGGGTCACGGCAAAAACTGGACGAACTTCGTGTACAAACTGGATAAACTCTTTTGGAGTATCAGGATTTCGGACGAGAACTCATCTGTTACACGGGCACTTCAATGTTTTTTAAACTTATTTGAACTCCGGACTTCTTTTGTGTTCATTATGCAGCATTCAAAGCGACGTCATCAATTTCCAACATGTTATGACATCATTTGTTGTTTTTCGGTCATTTACCTAATTGTTTAGAGAGCTAAATGACCGTGAAATTGAAAATCACTACAAAATGAACTCTGAAAATGTTGAAACTTGGCATGGTATCATCATTTCACCCGCATAGCATGTGCAAAAGAGTAGAGAGGGTCACGGCAAAAACTGGACGCACTTCGTGTACAAACTGGACATACTCTTTCAGAGTATCAGGATTTCGGACGAGAACTCATCTGTTACACGGGCACTTCAATGTTTTTTAAAATTATTTGAACTCCAGACTTCTTTTGTGTTCAGTATGCAGCGTTCAAAGCTACGTCATCAATTTCCAACATGTTCTGACATCATTTGTTGTTTCTCGGTCATTTACATAATTGTTTAGAGAGCTAAATGACCGTGAAATTGAAAATCACAACAATACGAACTCTGAAAATGTTGAAACTTGGCATGGTATCATCATTTCACCCGCATAGCATGTGCGAAAGAGTATAGTGGGTCACAACAAAAACTGGACGCACTTCGTGTACAAACTGGACAGACTCTTTCGGAGTATCAGGGTTTCGGACGAGACCTCATCTGTTACACGGGCATTTCAATGTTTTTTAAACTTATTTGAACTTCGGAGTTCTTTTGTGTTCAGTATGCAGCATTCAAAGCAACGTCATCAATTTCCAACATGTTCTGACATCATTTGTTGTTTTTCGGTCATTTACCTAATTGTTTATAGACCTAAATGACCGTGAAATTGAAAATCACTACAAAATGAAATCTAAAATGTTGAAACTTGGCATGGTATCATCATTTCACCCGCATAGCATGTGCAATAGAGTAGAGAGGGTCACGACAAAAACTAGACGCACCTCGTGTACAAACTGGACAAACTCTTTCGGAGTATCAGGATTTCAGACGAGAACTCATCTGTTACACGGGCACTTCAATGTTTTTTAAACTTATTTGAACTCCGGACTTCTTTTGTGTTCATTATGCAGCATTCAAAGCGACGTCATCAATTTCCAACATGTTATGACATCATTTGTTGTTTTTCGGTCATTTACCTAATTGTTTAGAGAGCTAAATGACCGTGAAATTGAAAATCACTACAAAATGAACTCTGAAAATGTTGAAACTTGGCATGGTATCGTCATTTCACCCGCATAGCATGTGCGAAAGACTAGAGAGGGTCACGGCAAAAACTGGACGCACTTGGTGCACAAACTGGACAAACTCTTTCGGAGTATCAGGATTTCGGACGAGAACTCATCTGTTACACGGGCACTTCAATGTTTTTTAAACTTATTTGAACTCCGGACTTCTTTTGTGTTCAGTATGCAGCATTCAAAGCGACGTCATCAATTTCAACATGTTCTAACATCATTTGTTGTTTTTCGGTCATTTACCTAATTGTTTAGAGAGCTAAATGACCGTGAAATTGAAAATCACTACAAAATGAACTCTGAAAATGTTGAAACTTGGCATGGTATCATCATTTCACCCGCATAGCATGTGCAAAAGAGTAGAGAGGGTCACGGCAAAAACGGGACGCACTTCATGTACAAACTGGACAAACTCTTTCGGAGTATCAGGATTTCGGACGAGAACTCATCTGTTACACGGGCACTTCAATGTTTTTTAAACTTATTTGAACCCCGGACTTCTTTTGTGTTCAGTATGCAGCATTCAAAGCGACGTCATCAATTTCCAATATGTTCTGACATCATTTTTTGTTTTTCGGTCATTTACCTAATTGTTTAGAGAGCTAAATGACCGTGAAATTGAAAATCACTACAAAATGAACTCTGAAAATGTTGAAGCTTTGCATGTTATCATCATTTCACCCGCATAGCATGTGCGAGAGACTAGAGAGGGTCACGGCAAAAACTGGACGCACTTCGTGTATAAACTGGACAAACTCTTTCGGAGTATCAGGATTTCGGACGAGAACTCATCTGTTACACGTGCACATTAATGTTTTTCAAACTTATTTGAACTCCGGACTTCTTTTGTGTTCAGTATGCAGCATTCAAAGCGACGTCATCAATTTCCAACATGTTCTGACATCATTTGTTGTTTTTTTGGTCATTTACCTAACTGTTTAGAGAGCTAAATGACTGTGAAATTGAAAATCACTACAAAATGAATTCTGAAAAATGTTGAAACTTGGCATGGTATCATCATTTCACCCGCATAGCATGTGCGAAAGAGTAGAGAGGGTCACGGCCAAAACGGGACGCACTTCGTGTACAAACTGGACAAACTCTTTCGGAGTGTCAGGATTTCGAACAAGAACTCATCTGTTACACGGGCACTTCAATGTTTTTTAAACTTATTTGAACTCCGGACTTCTTTTGTGTTCAGTATGCAGCATTCAAAGCGACGTCATCAATATCCAACATGTTCTGACATCATTTATTGTTTTTCGGTCATTTACCTAATTGTTTAGAGAGCTAAATGACTGTGAAATTGAAAATCACTACAAAATGAACTCTGAAAATGTTGAAACTTGGCATGGTATCATCATTTCACCCGCATAGCATGTGCGAAAGACTATAGAGGGTCACGGAAAAAACTGGACGCACTTCGTGCACAAACTGGACAAACTCTTTCGGAGTATCAGGATTTCGGACAAGAACTCATCTGTTACACGCGCACTTCAATGTTTTTTAAACTTATTTGAACTCCGGACTTCTTTTGTGTTCAGTATGCAGCATTCAAAGCGACGTCATCAATTTCAACATGTTCTAACATCATTTGTTGTTTTTCGGTCATTTACCTAATTGTTTAGAGAGCTAAATGACCGTGAAATTGAAAATCACTACAAAATGAACTCTGAAAATGTTGAAACTTGGCATGGTATCATCATTTCACCCGCATAGCATGTGCAAAAGAGTAGAGAGGGTCACGGAAAAACGGGACGCACTTCATGTACAAACTGGACAAACTCTTTCGGAGTATCAGGATTTCGGACGAGAACTCATCTGTTACACGGGCACTTCAATGTTTTTTAAACTTATTTAAACTCCGGACTTCTTTTGTGTTCAGTATGCAGCATTCAAAGCGACGCCATCAATTTCCAATATGTTCTGACATCATTTGTTGTTTTTCGGTCATTTACCTAATTGTTTAGAGAGCTAAATGACCGTGAAATTGAAAATCACTACAAAATGAACTCTGAAAATGTTGAAACTTTGCATGTTATCATCATTTCACCCGCATAGCATGTGCGAGAGACTAGAGAGGGTCACGGCAAAAACTGGACGCACTTCGTGTATAAACTGGACAAACTCTTTCGGAGTATCAGGATTTCGGACGAGAACTCATCTGTTACACGTGCACTTTAATGTTTTTCAAACTTATTTGAACTCCAGACTTCTTTCGTGTTCAGTATGCAGCATTCAAAGCGACATCATCAATTTCCAACATGTTCTGACATCATTTGTTGTTTTTTGGTCATTTACCTAATTGTTTATAGAGCTAAATGACTGTGAAATTGAAAATCTCTACAAAATGAATTCTGAAAAATGTTGAAACTTGGCATGGTATCGTCATTTCACCCGCATAGCATGTGCGAAAGACTAGAGAGGGTCACGGCAAAAACTGGACGCACTTCGTGTACAAACTGGACAAACTCTTTCGGAGTATCAGGATTTCGGACGAGAACTCATCTGTTACATGGGCACTTCAATGTTTTTCAAACTTATTTGAACTCCGGACTTCTTTTGTGTTCAGTATGCAGCATTCAAAGCAACGTCATCAATTTCCAACATGTTCTGACATCATTTGTTGTTTTTCGGTCATTTACCTAATTGTTTAGAGAGCTAAATGACCGTGAAATTGAAAATCACTACAAAATGAACTCTGAAAATGTTGAAACTTGGCATGGTATCGTCATTTCACCTGCATAGAATGTGCCAAAGACTAGAGAGGGTCACGGCAAAAACTGGACGCACTTCGTGCACAAACTGGACAAACTCTTTCGGAGTATCATGATTTCGGACGAGAACTCATCTGTTACACGGGCACTTCAATGTTTTTTAAACTTATTTGAACTCCGGACTTCTTTTGTGTTTAGTAAGCAGCATTCAAAGCGACGTCATCAATTTCAACATGTTCTAACATCATTTGTTGTTGTTCGGTCATTTACCTAATTGTTTAGAGAGCTAAATTACCATGAAATTGAAAATCACTACAAAATGAACTCTGAAAATGTTGAAACTTGGCATGGTATCATCATTTCACCCGCATAGCATGTGCGAAAGAGTAGAGAGGGTCACGGCAAAAACGGGACGCACTTCGTGTACAAACTGGACAAACTCTTTCGGAGTATCAGGATTTCGGACGAGAACTCATCTGTTACACGTGCACTTCAATGTTTTTTAAACTTATTTGAACTCCGGACTTCTTTTGTGTTCAGTATGCAGCATTCAAAGCGACGTCATCAATTTCAACATGTTCTGACATCATCTGTTGTTTTTCGGTCATTTACCTAATTGTTTAGAGAGTTAAATGACCGTGAAATTGAAAATCACTGCAAAATGAACTCTGAAAATGTTGAAACTTGGCATGATATCATCATTTCACCCGTATAGCATGTGCGAGAGTCTAGAGAGGGTCACGGCAAAAACTGGACGAACTTCGTGTACAAACTGGATAAACTCTTTTGGAGTATCAGGATTTCGGACGAGAACTCATCTGTTACACGGACACTTCAATGTTTTTTAAACTTATTTGAACTCCGGACTTCTTTTGTGTTCATTATGCAGCATTCAAAGCGACGTCATCAATTTCCAACATGTTATGACATCATTTGTTGTTTTTCGGTCATTTACCTAATTGTTTAGAGAGCTAAATGACCGTGAAATTGAAAATCACTACAAAATGAATTCTGAAAAAATGTTGAAACTTGGCATGGTATCATCATTTCACCCGTATAGCATGTGCGAAAGAGTAGAGAGGGTCACGGCAAAAACTGGACGCACTTCGTGCACAAACTGGACAAACTCTTTCGGAGTATCAGGATTTCGGACGAGAACTCATCTGTTACACGGACACTTCAATGTTTTTTAAACTTATTTGAACTCCGGACTTCTTTTGTGTTCAGTATGCAGCATTCAAAGCGATGTCATCAATTTCCAACATGTTCTGACATCATTTGTTGTTTTTCGGTCATTTACCTAATTGTTTAGAGAGTTAAATGACCGTGAAATTGAAAATCACTGCAAAATGAACTCTGAAAATGTTGAAACTTGGCATGATATCATCATTTCACCCGTACAACATGTGCGAGAGTCTAGAGAGGGTCACGGCAAAAACTGGACGAACTTCGTGTACAAACTGGATAAACTCTTTTGGAGTATCAGGATTTCGGACGAGAACTCATCTGTTACACGGGCACTTCAATGTTTTTTAAACTTATTTGAACTCCGGACTTCTTTTGTGTTCATTATGCAGCATTCAAAGCGACGTCATCAATTTCCAACATGTTATGACATCATTTGTTGTTTTTCGGTCATTTACCTAATTGTTTAGAGAGCTAAATGACCGTGAAATTGAAAATCACTACAAAATGAACTCTGAAAATGTTGAAACTTGGCATGGTATCATCATTTCACCCGCATAGCATGTGCAAAAGAGTAGAGAGGGTCACGGCAAAAACTGGACGCACTTCGTGTACAAACTGGACATACTCTTTCAGAGTATCAGGATTTCGGACGAGAACTCATCTGTTACACGGGCACTTCAATGTTTTTTAAAATTATTTGAACTCCAGACTTCTTTTGTGTTCAGTATGCAGCGTTCAAAGCTACGTCATCAATTTCCAACATGTTCTGACATCATTTGTTGTTTCTCGGTCATTTACATAATTGTTTAGAGAGCTAAATGACCGTGAAATTGAAAATCACAACAATACGAACTCTGAAAATGTTGAAACTTGGCATGGTATCATCATTTCACCCGCATAGCATGTGCGAAAGAGTATAGTGGGTCACAACAAAAACTGGACGCACTTCGTGTACAAACTGGACAGACTCTTTCGGAGTATCAGGGTTTCGGACGAGACCTCATCTGTTACACGGGCATTTCAATGTTTTTTAAACTTATTTGAACTTCGGACTTCTTTTGTGTTCAGTATGCAGCATTCAAAGCAACGTCATCAATTTCCAACATGTTCTGACATCATTTGTTGTTTTTCGGTCATTTACCTAATTGTTTATAGACCTAAATGACCGTGAAATTGAAAATCACTACAAAATGAAATCTAAAATGTTGAAACTTGGCATGGTATCATCATTTCACCCGCATAGCATGTGCAAAAGAGTAGAGAGGGTCACGACAAAAACTAGACGCACCTCGTGTACAAACTGGACAAACTCTTTCGGAGTATCAGGATTTCAGACGAGAACTCATCTGTTACACGGGCACTTCAATGTTTTTTAAACTTATTTGAACTCTGGACTTCTTTTGTGTTCAGTATGCAGCATTCAAAGTGACGTCATCAATTTCCAACATGTTCTGATATCATTTGTTGTTTTTCGGTCATTTACCTAATTGTTTAGAGAGCTAAATGAACGTGAAATTGAAAATCACTACAAAATGAATTCTGAAAAAATATTGAAACTTGGCATGGTATCATCATTTCACCCGCATAGCATGTGCGAAAGAGTAGAGAGGGTCACGGCAAAAACTGGACGCACTTTGTGCACAAACTGGACAAACTCTTTCGGAGTATCAGGATTTCGGACGAGAACTCATCTGTTACACGGGCACTTCAATGTTTTTTAAACTTATTTGAACTTCGTAGTTCTTTTGTGTTCAGTATGCAGCATTCAAAGCGACGTCATCAATTTCCAACATGTTCTGATATCATTTGTTGTTTTTTGGTCATTTACCTAATTGTTTAGAGAGCTAAATGACCGTGAAATTGATAATCACTACAAAATGAATTCTGAAAAAATGTTGAAACTTGGCATGGTATCATCATTTCACCCGCATAGCATGTGCGAAAGAGTAGAGAGGGTCACGGCAAAAACTGGACGCACTTCGTGTACAAACTAGACAAACTCTTTCGGAGTATCAGGATTTCAGACGAGAACTCATCTGTTACACGGGTACTTCAATGTTTTTCAAACTTATTTGAACTCCGGACTTCTTTTGTGTTCAGTATGCAGCATTCAAAGCGACGTCATCAATTTCCAACATGTTCTGACATGATTTGTTGTTTTTCGGTCATTTACCTAATTGTTTAGAGAGCTAAATGACCGTGAAATTGAAAATCACTACAAAATGAACTCTGAAAATGTTGAAACTTGGCATGGTATCGTCATTTCACCCGCATAGCATGTGCGGAAGACTAGAGAGGGTCACGATAAAAACTGGACACACTTCGTGCACAAACTGGACAAACTCTTTCGGAGTATCAGGATTTCGGACGAGAACTCATCTGTTACACGGGCACTTCAATGTTTTTTAAACTTATTTGAACTTCGTAGTTCTTTTGTGTTCAGTATGCAACATTCAAAGCGACGTCATCAATTTCCAACATGTTCTGACATCATTTGTTGTTTTTTGGTCATTTACCTAATTGTTTAGAGAGCTAAATGACCGTGAAATTGATAATCACTACAAAATGAATTCTGAAAAAATGTTGAAACTTGGCATGGTATCATCATTTCACCCGCATAGCATGTGCGAAAGAGTAGAGAGGGTCACGGCAAAAACTGGACGCACTTCGTGTACAAACTAGACAAACTCTTTCGGAGTATCAGGATTTCGGACGAGAACTCATCTGTTACACGGACACTTCAATGTTTTTTAAACTTATTTGAACTCCGGACTTGTTTTGTGTTCAGTATGCAGCATTCAAAGCGACGTCATCAATTTCAACGTGTTCTAACAACATTTGTTGTTTTTCGGTCATTTACCTAATTGTTTAGAGAGCTAAATGACCGTGAAATTGAAAATCACTACAAAATGAACTCTGAAAATGTTGAAACTTGGCATGGTATCATCATTTCACCCGCATAGCATGTGCGCAAGAGTAGAGAGGGTCACGGCAAAAACGGGACGCACTTCGTGTACAAACTGGACAAACTCTTTTGGAGTATCAGGATTTAGGACGAGAACTCATCTATTACACTGGCACTTCAATGTTTTTTAAACTTATTTGAACTCCAGACTTCTTTTGTGTTCAGAATGCAGCATTCAAAGCGACGTCATCAATTTCCAACATGTTCTGACATCATTTGTTGTTTTTCGGTCATTTACCTAATTGTTTGGAGAGCTAAATGACCGTGAAATTGAAAATCACTACAAAATGAACTCTGAAAATGTTGAAACTTGGCATGTTATCATCATTTCACCCGTATAGCATGTGCGAGAGACTAGAGAGGGTCACGGCAAAAACTGGACGCACTTCGTGTACAAACTGGACAAACTCTTTCGGAGTTTCAGGATTTCGGACGAGAACTCATCTGTTACACGGGCACTTCAATGTTTTTCAAACTTATTTGAACTCCGGACTTCTTTTGTGTTCAGTATGCAGCATTCAAAGCGACGTCATCAATTTCCAACATGTTCTGACATCATTTGTTTTTTTCGGTCATTTACCTAATTGTTTAGAGAGGTAAATGACCGTGAAATTGAAAATTACTACACAATGAATTCTGAAAAAATGTTGAAACTTGGCATGGTATCATCGTTTCACCCGCATAGCATGTGCGAAAGAGTAGAGAGGGTCACGGCAAAAACTGGATGCACTTCGTGCACAAACTGGACAAACTCTTTCGGAGTATCAGGATTTCGGACGAGAACTCTTCTGTTACACGGGCACCTCAATGTTTTTTAAACTTATTTGAACTCCGGACTTCTTTTGTATTCAGTATGCAGCATTCAAAGCGACGTCATCAATTTCCAACATGTTCTGACATCATTTGTTGTTTTTCGGTCATTTACCTAAATTGTTTAGAGAGCTAAATGACCGTGAAATGGAAAATCACTACAAAATGAACTCTGAAAATGTTGAAACTTGGTATGGTATCGTCATTTCACCCGCATAGCATGTGCGAAAGACTAGAGAGGGTCACGTCAAAAACTGGACGCACTTCGTGCACAAACTGGACAAACTCTTTCGAAGTATCAGGATTTCGGACGAGAACTCATCTGTTACACGGGCACTTCAATGTTTTTTAAACTTATTTGAACTCCGGACTTCGTTTGTGTTCATTATGCAACATTCAAAGCGACGTCATCAATTTCCAACATGTTATGACATCATTTGTTGTTTTTCGGTCATTTACCTAATTGTTTAGAGAGCTAAATGACCGTGAAATTGAAAATCACTACAAAATGAACTCAGAAAATGTTGAAACTTGGCATGGTATCATCATTTCACCCGTATAGCATGTGCGAAAGAGTAGAGAGGGTCACGGCAAAAACGGGACGCACTTCGTGTACAAACTGGACAAACTCTTTCGGAGTATCAGGATTTCTGACGAGAACTCATCTGTTACACGGGCACTTCAATGTTTTTAAAACTTATTTGAACTCCGGACTTCTTTTGTGTTTAGTATGCAGCATTCAAAGCGACGTCATCAATTTCCAACATGTTCTGACATCATTTGTTGTTTTTCGGTCATTTACCTAATTGTTTAGAGAGCTAAATGACCGTGAAATTGAAAATCACTACAAAATGAACTCTGAAAATGTTGAAACTTGGCATGGTATCGTCATTTCACCAGCATAGCATGTGCCAAAGACTAGAGAGGGTCACGGCAAAAACTGGACGCACTTCATGCACAAACTGGACAAACTCTTTCGGAGTATCATGATTTCGGACGAGAACTCATCTGTTACACGGGCACTTCAATGTTTTTCAAACTTATTTGAACTCCGGACTTCTTTTGTGTTTAGTATGCAGCATTCAAAGCGACGCCATCAATTTCAACATGTTCTAAAATCATTTGTTGTTTTTCGGTCATTTACCTAATTGTTTAGAGAGCTAAATTACCGTGAAATTGAAAATCACTACAAAATGAACTCTGAAAATGTTGAAACTTGGCATGGTATCATCATTTCACCCGCATAGTATGTGCGAAAGAGTAGAGAGGGTCACGGCAAAAACTGGACGCACTTCGTGTACAAACTGGACAAACTCTTTTGGAGTATCAGGATTTCGGACGAGAACTCATCCGTTACACGGGCACTTCAATGTTTTTTAAACTTATTTGAACTCCAGACTTCTTTTGTGTTCAGTATGCAGCATTCAAAGCGACGTCATCAATTTCCAATATGTTCTGACATCATTTGTTGTTTTTCGGTCATTTACCTAATTGTTTAGAGAGCTAAATGACCGTGAAATTGAAAATCACTACAAAATGAACTCTGAAAATGTTGAAACTTGGCATGTTATCCTCATTTCACCCGTATAGCATGTGCGAGAGACTAGAGAGGGTCATGGAAAAAACTGGACGCACTTCGTGTACAAACTGGACAAACTCTTTCGGAGTATTAGGATTTCGGATGAGAACTCATCTGTTAGAGGGGCACTTCAATGTTTTTTAAACTTATTTGAACTTCGTACTTCTTTTGTGTTCAGTATGCAGCATTCAAAGCGACATCATCAATTTCCAACATGTTCTGACATCATTTGTTGTTTTTCGGTCATTTACCTAATTGTTTAGAGAGCTAAATGACCGTGAAATTGAAAATCACTACAAAATGAACTCTGAAAATATTGAAACTTGGCATGGTTTCATCATTTCACCCGCATAGCATGCGCAAAAGAGTAGAGAGGGTCACGGCTAAAACTGGACGCACTTCGTGTAGAAACTGGACAAACTCTTTCGGATTATCATGATTTCGGACGAGAACTCATCTGTTACACGGGCACTTCAATGTTTTTTAAACTTATTTGAACTCCGGACTTCTTTTGTGTTCAGTATGCAGCATTCAAAGCAACGTCATCAATTTCCAACATGTTCTGACATCATTTGTTGTTTTTCGGTCATTTACCTAATTGTTTAGAGAGCTAAATGACCGTGAAATTGAAAATCACTACAAATGAACTCTGAAAATGTTGAAACTTGGAATGATATCATGATTTCACCCGCATAGCATGCGCAAAAGAGTAGAGAGGGTCACGGCAAAAATAGGACGCACTTCGTGTACAAACTGGACAAACTCTTTCGGAGTATCAGGATTTCGGACGAGAACTCATCTGTTACACGGGCACTTCAATGTTTTTTAAACTTATTTGAACTCCGGACTTCTTTTGTGTTCAGTATGTAGCATTCAAAGTGACGTCATCAATTTCCAACATGTTCTGACATCATTTGTTGTTTTTCGGTCATTTACCTAATTGTTTAGAGAGCTAAATGACCGTGAAATTGAAAATCACTACAAAATGAACTCTGAAAATGTTGAAACTTGGCATGGTATCATCATTTCACCCGCATAGCATGTGCGAAAGAGTAGAGAGGGTCACGGAAAAAACTGGACGCACTTCGTGTACAAACTGGACAAACTCTTTCGGAATATCAGGATTTCGCATGAGAACTCATCTGTTACACGTGCACTTCAATGTTTTTTAAACTTATTTGAACTCCGGACTTCTTTTGTGTTTAGTATGCAACATTCAAAGTGACGTCATCAATTTCCAACATGTTCTGACATCATTTGTTGTTTTTCGGTCGTTTACCTAATTGTTTAGAGAGCTAAATGAACGTGAAATTGAAAATCACTACAAAATGAATTCCGAAAAAATGTTGAAACTTGGCATGGTATCATCATTTCACCCGCATAGCATGTGCGAAAGAGTAGAGAGGATCACGGCAAAAACTGGACAAACTCTTTCGGAGTATTAGGATTTCGGACGAGAACTCATCTGTTACACGGGCACTTCAATGTTTTATAAACTTATTTGAACTCCGGATTTCTTTTGTGTTCAGTATGCAGCATTCAAAGTGACGTCATCAATTTCCAACATGTTCTGACATCATTTGTTGTTTTTCGGTCATTTACCTAATTGTTTAGAGAGCTAAATGACCGTGAAATTGAAAATCACTACAAAATGAACTCTGAAAATGTTGAAACTTGGCATGATATCATAATTTCACCCGTATAGCATGTGCGAGAGACTAGAGAGGGTCACGGCAAAAAATGGACGCACTTCGTGTACAAACTGGAGAAACTCTTTCGGAGAATCAGGATTTCGGACGAGAACTCATCTGTTACACGGGCACTTCAATGTTTTTGAAACTTATTTGAACTACGGACTTCTTTTGTGTTCAGTATGCAGCATTCAAAGCGACGTCATCAATTTCCAACATGTTCTGACATCATTTGTTGTTTTTCGGTCATTTACCTAATTGTTTAGAGAGCTAAATGACTGTGAAATTGAAAATCACTACAAAATGAACTCTGAAAATGTTGAAACTTGGCATGATATCATCATTTCACCCACATAGCATGTGCGAGAGACTAGAGAGGGTCACGGCAAAAACTGGACGCACTTCATGTACAAACTGGAGAAAATCTTTCGGAGTATCAGGATTTCGGACGAGAACTCATCTGTTACACGGGCACTTCAATGTTTTTGAAACTTATTTGAACTCCGGACTTCTTTTGTGTTCAGTATGCAGCATTCAGAGCGACGTCATCAATTTCCAACATGTTCTGACATCATTTGTTGTTTTTCGGTCATTTACCTAATTGTTTAGAGAGCTAATTGACCGTGAAGTTGAAAATCACTACGAAATGAACTCTCAAAATGTTGAAACTTGGCATGGTATCATCATTTCACCCGCATAGCATGTGCGAAAGAGTAGAGAGGGTCACAGCAAAAACTGGACACACTTCGTGTACAAACTGGACAAACTCTTTCGGAGTATCAGGGTTTCGGACGAGAACTCATCTGTTACATGGGCACTTCAATGTTTTTTAAACTTATTTGAACTCCGGACTTCTTTTGGGTTCAGTATGCAGCATTCAAAGTGACGTCATCAATTTCCAACATGTTCTGACATCATTTGTTGTTTTTCGGTCATTTACCTAATTGTCTAGAGAGCTAAATGATCGTGAAATTGAAAATCACTACAAAATGAATTCTGAAAATTTTGAAACTTGGCATGGTATCATCATTTCACCCGCATAGCATGTGCGAAAGAGTAGAGAGGGTCACAGCAAAAACTGGACGCACTTCGTGTACAAACTGGACAAACTCTTTCGGAGTATCAGGGTTTCGGATGAGAACTCATCTGTTACACGGGCACTTCAGTGTTTTTTAAACTTATTTGAACTCCGGACTTCTTTTGTGTTCAGTATGCAGCATTCAAAGCGACGTCATCAATTTCCAACATGTTCTGACATCATTTGTTGTTTTTCGGTCACTTACCTAATTGTTTAGAGAGCTAAATGACCGTAAAATTGAAAATCACTAAAAAATGAACTCTGAAAATGTTGAAACATGGCATGGTATCATCATTTCACCCGCATAGCATGTGCGAAAGAGTAGAGAGGGTCACGGCAAAAACTAGACGCACTTCGTGTACAATCTGGACAAACTCTTTCGGAGTATGAGGATTTCAGACGAGAACTCATCTGTTACACGGGCACTTCAATGTGTTTTAAACTTATTTGAACTCCGGACTTCTTTTGTGTTCACTATGCAACATTCAAAGCGACGTCATCAATTTCCAATATGTTCTGACATCATTTGTTGTTTTTCGTTCACTTACCTAATTGTTTAGAGAGCTAAATGACCGTAAAATTGAAAATCACTACAAAATGAACTCTGAAAATGTTGAAACATGGCATGGTATCATCATTTCACCCGCATAGCATGTGCGAAAGAGTAGAGAGGGTCACGGCAAAAACTAGACGCACTTCGTGTACAATCTGGACAAACTCTTTCGGAGTATCAGGATTTCAGACGAGAACTCATCTGTTACACGGGCACTTCAATGTGTTTTAAACTTATTTGAACTCCGGACTTCTTTTGTGTTCACTATGCAACATTCAAAGTGACGTCATCAATTTCCAACATGTTCTGACAACATTTATTGTTTTTCGGTCATTTACCTAATTGTTTAGAGAGCTAAATGAACGTGAAATTGAAAATCACTACAAAATGAATTCTGAAAAAATATTGAAACTTGGCATGGTATCATCATTTCACCCGGATAGCATGTGCGAAAGAGTAGAGAGGGTCACGGCAAAAACTGGACGCACTTCTTGCACAAACTGGACAAACTCTTTTGGAGTATCAGGGTTTTGGACGAGAACTCATCTGTTACACGGGCACTTTAATGTTTTTTAAACTTATTTGAACTCCGGACTTATTTTGTGTTCAGTATGCAGCATTCAAAGCGACATCATCAATTTCCAACATGTTCTGACATCATCTGTTGTTTTTCGGTCATTTACCTAATTGTTTAGAGAGCTAAATGACCGTGAAATTGAAAATCACTACAAAATGAACTCTAAAAATGTTGAAACTTGGCATTGTATCATCATTTCACCCGCATAGCATGTGCAAAAGACTAGAGAGGGTCACGGCAAAAACTGGACGCACTTCGTGCAAAACTGGACAAACTCTTTCGGAGTATCAGGATTTCGGACGAGAACTCATCTGTTACACGGGCACTTCAATGTTTTTTAAACTTATTTGAACTCCGGACTTCTTTTGTGTTCAGCATGCAGCATTCAAAGCGACGTCATCAATTTCAACATGTTCTAACATCATTTTTTGTTTTTCGGTCATTTACCTAATTGTTTAGAGAGCTAAATGACCGTGAAATTGAAAATCACAACAAAATGAACTCTGAAAATGTTGAAACTTGGCATGGTATCATCA
Source organism: Triticum urartu (assembly GCF_056163025.1). NCBI lineage: Eukaryota > Viridiplantae > Streptophyta > Magnoliopsida > Poales > Poaceae > Triticum > Triticum urartu. Next base: position 92,388,976 of record NC_141879.1, read on the forward strand.
TTTCACCCGCATAGCATGCGCAAAAGAGTAGAGAGGGTCACGGCAAAAACAGGACGCACTTCGTGTACAAACTGGACAAACTCATTCGGAGTATCAGGATTTCGGACGAGAACTCATCTGTTACACGGGCACTTCAATGTTTTTTAAACTTATTTGAACTCCGGACTTCTTTTGTGTTCAGTATGCAGAATTCAAAGCAACGTCATCAATTTCCAACATGTTCTGACATCATTTGTTGTTTTTCGGTCATTTACCTAATTGTTTAGAGAGCTAAATGAACATGAAATTGAAAATCACTACAAAATGAATTCTGAAAAAATAATGAAACTTGGCATGGTATCATCATTTCACCCGCATAGCATGTGCGAAAGAGTAGAGAGGGTCACGGCAAAAACTGGACGCACTTCGTGCATAAACTGGACAAACTCTTTCGGAGTATCAGGATTTCGGACGAGAACTCATCTGTTACACGGGCACTTCAATGTTTTTTAAACTTATTTGAACTCCGGACTTCTTTTGTGTTCAGTATGCAGCATTCAAAGCGACATCATCAATTTCCAACATGTTCTGACATCATTTGTTGTTTTTCGGTCATTTACCTAATTGTTTAGAGAGCTAAATGACCGTGAAATTGAAAATCACTAGAAAATGAACTCTGAAAATGTTGAAACTTGGCATGGTATCATCATTTCACCCGCATAGCATGCGCAAAAGAGTAGAGAGCGTCACGGCAAAAACAGGACGAACTTCGTGTACAAACTGGACAAACTCTTTCGGAGTATCAGGATTTCAGACGAGAACTCATCTGTTACACAGGCACTTCAATGTGTTTTAAACTTATTTGAACTCCGGACTTCTTTTGTGTTCAGTATGCAGCATTCAAAGTGACGTCATCAATTTCCAACATGTTCTGACATCATTTGTTGTTTTTCGGTCATTTACCTAATTGTTTAGAGAGCTAAATGAACGTGAAATTGAAAATCACTACAAAATGAATTCTGAAAAAATATTGAAACTTGGCATGGTATCATCATTTCACCCGCATAGCATGTGCGAAAGAGTGGAGAGGGTCACGGCAAAAACTGGACGCACTTCGTGCACAAACTGGACAAACTCTTTTGGAGTATTAGGATTTCAGACGAGAACTCATCTGTTACACGGGCACTTCAATGTTTTTTAAACTTATTTGAACTTCGTACTTCTTTTGTGTTCAGTATGCGGCATTCAAAGCGACGTCATCAATTTCCAACATGTTCTGACATCGTTTGTTGTTTTCGGTCATTTACCTAATTGTTTAGAGAGCTAAATGACCGTGAAATTGAAAATCACTACAAAATGAACTCTGAAAATGTTGAAACTTGGCATGGTATCATCATTTCACCCGCATAGCATGCGCAAAAGAGTAGAGAGGGTCACGGCAAAAACAGGACGCACTTCGTGTACAAACTGGACAAACTCTTTTGGAGTATCAGGATTTCGGACGAGAACTCATCTGTTACACGGGCACTTCAATGTTTTTGAAACTTATTTGAACTCCGGACTTCTTTTGTGTTCAGTATGCAGCATTCAAAGCGACGTCATCAATTTCCAACATGTTCTGACATTATTTGTTGTTTTTCGGTCATTTACCTAATTGTTTAGAGAGCTAAATGACTGTGAAATTGAAAATCACTACAAAATGAACTCTGAAAATGTTGAAACTTGGCATGGTATCATCATTTCACCCGCATAGCATGTGCGAAAGAGTAGAGAGGGTCACGGAAAAAACTGGACGCACTTCGTGTACAAACTGGAGAAACTCTTTCGGAGTATCAGGATTTCGGACGAGAACTCATCTGTTACACGGGCACTTCAATGTTTTTTAAACTTATTTGAACTCCGGACTTCTTTTGTGTTCAGTATGCAGCATTCAAAGCGACGTCATCAATTTCCAACATGTTCTGACATCATTTGTTGTTTTTCGGGCATTTACCTAATTGTTTAGAGAGCTAAATGACCGTGAAATTGAAAATCACTACGAAATGAACTCTGAAAATGTTGAAACTTGGCATGGTATCATCATTTCACCCGCATAGCATTTGCGAAAGAGTAGAGAGGGTCACAGCAAAAACTGGACGCACTTCGTGTACAAACCGGACAAACTCTTTCGGAGTATCAGGGTTTCGGACGAGAACTCATCTGTTACACGGGCACTTCAATGTTTTTTAAACTTATTTGAACTCCGGACTTCTTTTGTGTTCAGTATGCAGCATTCAAAGTGACATCATCAATTTCCAACATGTTCTGACATCATTTGTTGTTTTTCGGTAATTTACCTAATTGTTTAGAGAGCTAAATGACCGTGAAATTGAAAATCACTACAAAATGAACTCTGAAAATGTTGAAACTTGGCATGGTATCATCATTTCACCCGCATAGCGTGCGCAAAAGAGTAGAGAGGGTCACGGCAAAAATGGGACGCACTTCGTGTACAAACTGGACAAACCCTTTCGGAGTATTAGGATTTCGGACGAGAACACATCTCTTACACTGGCACTTCAATGTTTTTGAAACTTATTCGAACTCCGGACTTCTTTTGTGTTCAGTATGCAGCATTCAAAGCGACGTCATCAATTTCCAACATGTTCTGACATCATTTGTTGTTTTTCGGTCATTTACCTAATTGTTTAGAGAGCTAAATGAACGTGAAATTGAAAATCACTACAAAATAAATTCCGAGAAAATGTTGAAACTTGGCATGGTATCATCATTTCACCCGCATAGCATGTGCGAAAGAGTAGAGAGGGTCACGGCAAAAACTGGACGCACTTCGTGCACAAACTGGACAAACTCTTTCGGAGTATTAGGATTTCGGACGAGAACTCATATGTTACACGGGCACTTCAATGTTTTTTAAACTTATTTGAACTTCGTACTTCTTTTGTGTTCAGTATGCGGCATTCAAAGTGACGTCATCAATTTCCAACATGTTCTGACATCATTTGTTGTTTTTCGGTCATTTACCTAATTGTTTAGAGAGCTAAATGACCGTGAAATTGAAAATCACTACAAAATGAACTCTGAAAATGTTGAAACTTGGCATGGTATCATCATTTCACCCGCATAGCATGCGCAAAAGAGTAGAGAGGGTCACGGCAAAAACAGGACGCACTTCGTGTACAAACTGGACAAACTCTTTCGGAGTATCAGGATTTCGGACGAGAACTCATCTGTTACACGGGCACTTCAATGTTTTTGAAACTTATTTGAACTCCGGACTTCTTTTGTGTTCAGTATGCAGCATTCAAAGCGACGTCATCAATTTCCAACATGTTCTGACATCATTTGTTGTTTTTCGGTCATTTACCTAATTGTTTAGAGAGCTAAATGACCGTGAAATTGAAAATCGCTACAAAATGAACTCTGAAAATGTTGAAACTTGGCATGGTATCATCATTTCACCCGCATAGCATGTGCGAAAGAGTAGAGAGGGTCACGGCAAAAACTGGACGCACTTCGTGTACAAACTGGAGAAACTCTTTTGGAGTATCAGGATTTCGGACGAGAAATCATCTGTTACACGGGCACTTCAATGTTTTTTAAACTTATTTGAACTCCGGACTTCTTTTGTGTTCAGTATGCAGCATTCAAAGCGACGTCATCAATTTCCAACATGTTCTGACATCATTTGTTGTTTTTCGGTCATTTACCTAATTGTTTAGAGAGCTAAATGACCGTGAAATTGAAAATCACTACGAAATGAACTCGGAAAATGTTGAAACTTGGCATGGTATCATCATTTCACCCGCATAGCATGTGCGAAAGAGTAGAGAGGGTCACAGCAAAAACTGGACGCACTTCGTGTACAAACTGGATAAACTCTTTCGGAGTATCAGGGTTTCGGACGAGAACTCATCTGTTACACGGGCACTTCAATGTTTTTTAAACTTATTTGAACTCCGGACTTCTTTTGTGTTCAGTATGCAGCATTCAAAGCGACTTCATCAATTTCCAATATGTTCTGACATCATTTGTTGTTTTTCGTTCACTTACCTAATTGTTTAGAGAGCTAAATGACCGTAAAATTGAAAATCACTACAAAATGAACTCTGAAAATGTTGAAACATGGCATGGTATCATCATTTCACCCGCATAGCATGTGCGAAAGAGTAGAGAGGGTCACGGCAAAAACTAGACGCAGTTCGTGTACAATCTGGACAAACTCTTTCGGAGTATCAGGATTTCAGACGAGAACTCATCTGTTACACGGGCACTTCAATGTGTTTTAAACTTATTTGAACTCCGGACTTCTTTTGTGTTCACTATGCAACATTCAAAGTGACGTCATCAATTTCCAACATGTTCTGACAACATTTATTGTTTTTCGGTCATTTACCTAATTGTTTAGAGAGCTAAATGAACGTGAAATTGAAAATCACTACAAAATGAATTCTGAAAAAATATTGAAACTTGGCATGGTATCATCATTTCACCCGGATAGCATGTGCGAAAGAGTAGAGAGGGTCACGGCAAAAACTGGACGCACTTCTTGCACAAACTGGACAAACTCTTTCGGAGTATCAGGGTTTTGGACGAGAACTCATCTGTTACACGGGCACTTCAATGTTTTTTAAACTTATTTGAACTCCGGACTTCTTTTGTGTTCAGTATGCATCATTCAAAGCGACATCATCAATTTCCAACATGTTCTGACATCATCTGTTGTTTTTCGGTCATTTACCTAATTGTTTAGAGAGCTAAATGACCGTGAAATTGAAAATCACTACAAAATGAACTCTAAAAATGTTGAAACTTGGCATTGTATCATCATTTCACCCGCATAGCATGTGCAAAAGACTAGAGAGGGTCACGGCAAAAACTGGACGCACTTCGTGCACAAACTGGACAAACTCTTTCGGAGTATCAGGATTTCGGACGAGAACTCATCTGTTACACGGGCACTTCAATGTTTTTTAAACTTATTTGAACTCCGGACTTCTTTTGTGTTCAGTATGCAGCATTCAAAGCGACGTCATCAATTTCAACATGTTCTAACATCATTTGTTGTTTTTCGGTCATTTACCTAATTGTTTAGAGAGCTAAATTACCGTTAAATTGAAAATCACAACAAAATGAACTCTGAAAATGTTGAAACTTGGCATGGTATCATCATTTCACCCGCATAGCATGCGCAAAAGAGTAGAGAGGGTCACGGCAAAAACAGGACGCACTTCGTGTACAAACTGGACAAACTCATTCGGAGTATCAGGATTTCGGACGAGAACTCATCTGTTACACGGGCACTTCAATGTTTTTTAAACTTATTTGAACTCCGGACTTCTTTTGTGTTCAGTATGCAGAATTCAAAGCAACGTCATCAATTTCCAACATGTTCTGACATCATTTGTTGTTTTTCGGTCATTTACCTAATTGTTTAGAGAGCTAAATGAACATGAAATTGAAAATCACTACAAAATGAATTCTGAAAAAATAATGAAACTTGGCATGGTATCATCATTTCACCCGCATAGCATGTGCGAAAGAGTAGAGAGGGTCACGGCAAAAACTGGACGCACTTCGTGCATAAACTGGACAAACTCTTTCGGAGTATCAGGATTTCGGACGAGAACTCATCTGTTACACGGGCACTTCAATGTTTTTTAAACTTATTTGAACTCCGGACTTCTTTTGTGTTCAGTATGCAGCATTCAAAGCGACATCATCAATTTCCAACATGTTCTGACATCATTTGTTGTTTTTCGGTCATTTACCTAATTGTTTAGAGAGCTAAATGACCGTGAAATTGAAAATCACTAGAAAATGAACTCTGAAAATGTTGAAACTTGGCATGGTATCATCATTTCACCCGCATAGCATGCGCAAAAGAGTAGAGAGCGTTACGGCAAAAACAGGACGAACTTCGTGTACAAACTGGACAAACTCTTTCGGAGTATCAGGATTTCAGACGAGAACTCATCTGTTACACAGGCACTTCAATGTGTTTTAAACTTATTTGAACTCCGGACTTCTTTTGTGTTCAGTATGCAGGATTCAAAGTGACGTCATCAATTTCCAACATGTTCTGACATCATTTGTTGTTTTTCGGTCATTTACCTAATTGTTTAGAGAGCTAAATGAACGTGAAATTGAAAATCACTACAAAATGAATTCTGAAAAAATATTGAAACTTGGCATGGTATCATCATTTCACCCGCATAGCATGTGCGAAAGAGTGGAGAGGGTCACGGCAAAAACTGGACGCACTTCGTGTACAAACTGGACAAACTCTTTCGGAGTATTAGGATTTCAGACGAGAACTCATCTGTTACACGGGCACTTCAATGTTTTTTAAACTTATTTGAACTTCGTACTTCTTTTGTGTTCAGTATGCGGCATTCAAAGCGACGTCATCAATTTCCAACATGTTCTGACATCATTTGTTGTTTTTCGGTCATTTACCTAATTGTTTAGAGAGCTAAATGACCGTGAAATTGAAAATCACTACAAAATGAACTCTGAAAATGTTGAAACTTGGCATGGTATCATCATTTCACCCGCATAGCATGCGCAAAAGAGTAGAGAGGGTCACGGCAAAAACAGGACGCACTTCGTGTACAAACTGGACAAACTCTTTCGGAGTATCAGGATTTCGGACGAGAACTCATCTGTTACACGGGCACTTCAATGTTTTTGAAACTTATTTGAACTCCGGACTTCTTTTGTGTTCAGTATGCAGCATTCAAAGCGACGTCATCAATTTCCAACATGTTCTGACATCATTTGTTGTTTTTCGGTCATTTACCTAATTGTTTAGAGAGCTAAATGACCGTGAAATTGAAAATCACTACAAAATGAACTCTGAAAATGTTGAAACTTGGCATGGTATCATCATTTCACCCGCATAGCATGTGCGAAAGAGTAGAGAGGGTCACGGAAAAAACTGGACGCACTTCGTGTACAAACTGGAGAAACTCTTTCGGAGTATCAGGATTTCGGACGAGAACTCATCTGTTACACGGGCACTTCAATGTTTTTTAAACTTATTTGAACTCCGGACTTCTTTTGCGTTCAGTATGCAGCATTCAAAGCGACGTCATCAATTTCCAACATGTTCTGACATCATTTGTTGTTTTTCGGTCATTTACCTAATTGTTTAGGGAGCTAAATGACCGTGAAATTGAAAATCACTACGAAATGAACTCTGAAAATGTTGAAACTTGGCATGGTATCATCATTTCACCCGCATAGCATTTGCGAAAGAGTAGAGAGGGTCACAGCAAAAACTGGACGCACTTCGTGTACAAACCGGACAAACTCTTTCGGAGTATCAGGGTTTCGGACGAGAACTCATCTGTTACACGGGCACTTCAATGTTTTTTAAACTTATTTGAACTCTGGACTTCTTTTGTGTTCAGTATGCAGCATTCAAAGCGACGTCATCAATTTCCAACATGTTCTGACATCATTTGTTGTTTTTCGGTCATTTACCTAATTGTTTAGAGAGCTAAATGAACGTGAAATTGAAAATCACTAAAAAATAAATTCCGAGAAAATGTTGAAACTTGGCATGGTATCATCATTTCACCCGCATAGCATGTGCAAAAGAGTAGAGAGGGTCACGGGAAAAACTGGACGCACTTCGTGCACAAACTGGACAAACTCTTTCGGAGTATTAGGATTTCGGACGAGAACTCATCTGTTACACGGGCACTTCAATGTTTTTTAAACTTATTTGAACTCGGGACTTCTTTTTAGTTCAGTATGCAGCATTCAAAGTGACGTCATCAATTTCCAACATGTTTTGACATCATTTGTTGTTTTTCGGTCATTTACCTAATTGTTTAGAGACCTAAATGACCGTGAAATTGAAAATCACTACAAAATGAACTCTGAAAAGGTTGAAACTTGGCATGGTATCATCATTTCACCCGCATAGCGTGTGCAAAAGAGTAGAGAGGGTCACGGCAAAAACGGGACGCACTTCATGTACAAACTGGACAAACTCTTTCAGAGTATCAGGATTTCGGACGAGAACTCATCTATTTCACGGGGACTTCAATGTTTTTTAAACTTATTTGAACTCCAGACTTCTTTTGTGTTCAGTATGCAGCATTCAAAGCGACGTCATCAATTTCCAACATGTTCTGACATCATTTGTTGTTTTTCGGTCATTTACCTAATTGTTTAGAGAGCTAAATGAACGTGAAATTGAAAATCACTACAAAATAAATTCCGAGAAAATGTTGAAACTTGGCATGGTATCATCATTTCACCCACATAGCATGTGCGAAAGAGTAGAGAGGGTCACGGCAAAAACTGGACGCACTTCGTGCACAAACTGGACAAACTCTTTCGGAGTATTAGGATTTCGGACGAGAACTCACCTGTTACACGGGCACTTCAATGTTTTTTAAACTTATTTGAACTCCGGACTTCTTTTTTGTTCAGTATGCAGCATTCAAAGTGACGTCATCAATTTCCAACATGTTTTGACATCATTTGTTGTTTTTCGGTCATTTACCTAATTGTTTAGAGAGCTAAATGACCGTGAAATTGAAAATCACTACAAAATGAACTCTGAAAATGTTGAAACTTGGCATGGTATCATCATTTCACCCGCATAGCGTGTGCAAAAGAGTAGAGAGGGTCACGGCAAAAACGGGACGCACTTCGTGTACAAACTGGACAAACTCTTTCGGAGTATCAGGATTTCGGACGAGAACTCATCTCTTACACAGGCACTTCAATGTTTTTTAAACTTATTTGAACTCCGGACTTCTTTTGTGTTCAGTATGCAGCATTCAAAGCGACGTCATCAATTTCCAACATGTTCTGACATCATTTGTTGTTATTCGGTCATTTACCTAATTGTTTAGAGAGCTAAATGACCGTGAAATTGAAAATCACTACAAAATGAACTCTGAAAATGTTGAAACTTGGCATGATATCATCATTTCACCCGCATAGCATGTGCGAGAGACTAGAGAGGGTCACGGCAAAAACTGGACGCACTTCGTGTACAAACTGGAGAAACTCTTTCGGAGTATTAGGATTTCGGACGAGAAGTCATCTGTTACACAGGCACTTCAATGTTTTTTAAACTTATTTGAACTCCGGACTTCTTTTTTGTTCAGTATGCAGCATTCAAAGCGACGTCATCAATTCCCAACATGTTCTGACATCATTTGTTGTTTTTCGGTCATTTACCTAATTGTTTAGAGAGCTAAATGACTGTGAAATTGAAAATCACTACGAAATGAACTCTGAAAATGTTGAAACTTGGCATGGTATCATCATTTCACCTGCATAGCATGTGCGAGAGACTAGAGAGGGTCACGGCAAAAACTGGACGCACTTCGTGTACAAACTGGAGAAACTCTTTCGGAGTATTAGGATTTCGGACGAGAACTCATCTGTTACACAGGCACTTCAATGTTTTTTAAACTTATTTGAACTCCAGACTTCTTTTTTGTTCAGTATGCAGCATTCAAAGTGACGTCATCAATTTCCAACATGTTCTGACATCATTAGTTGTTTTTCGGTCATTTACCTAATTGTTTAGAGAGCTAAATGACCGTGAAATTGAAAATTACTACAAAATGAACTCTGAAAATGTTGAAACTTGGCATGGTATCATCATTTCACCCGCATAGCGTGCACAAAAGAGTAGAGAGGGTCACGGCAAAAACGGGACGCACTTCGTGTACAAACTGGACAAACTCTTTCGGAGTATCAGGGTTTCGGACGAGAACTCATCTCCTACACGGGCACTTCAATGTTTTTTAAACTTATTTGAACTCCGGACTTCTTTTCTGTTCAGTATGCAGCATTCAAAGCGACGTCATCAATTTCCAACATGTTCTGACATCATTTGTTGTTTTTCGGTCATTTACCTAATTGTTTAGAGAGCTAAATGAACGTGAAATTGAAAATCACTACAAAATAAATTCCGAGAAAATGTTGAAACTTGGCATGGTATGATCATTTCACCCGCATAGCATGTGCGAAAGAGTAGAGAGGGTCCCGACAAAAACTGGACGCACTTCATGCACAAACTGGACAAACTCTTTCGGAGTATTAGGATTTCGGATGAGAACTCATCTGTTACACGGGCACTTCAATGTTTTTTAAACTTATTTGAACTCCGGACTTCTTTTTTGTTCAGTATGCAGCATTCAAAGCGACGTCATCAATTTCCAACATGTTTTGACATCATTTGTTGTTTTTCGGTCATTTACCTAATTGTTTAGAGAGCTAAATGACCGTGAAATTGAAAATCACTACAAAATGAACTCTGAAAATGTTGAAACTTGGCATGGTATCATCATTTCACCCGCATAGCGTGTGCAAAAGAGTAGAGAGGGTCACGGCAAAAACGGGACGCACTTCGTGTACAAACTGGAGAAACTCTTTCAGAGTATCAGGATTTCAGACGAGAACTCATCTCTTACACGGGCACTTCAATGTTTTTTAAACTTATTTGAACTCTAGACTTCTTGTGTGTTCAGTATGCAGCATTCAAAGCGATGTCATCAATTTCCAACATGTTCTGACATCATTTGTTGTTTTTCGGTCATTTACCTAATTGTTTAGAGAGCTAAATGAACGTGAAATTGAAAATCACTACAAAATAAATTCCGAGAAAATGTTGAAACTTGGCATGGTATCATCATTTCACCCGCATAGCATGTGCGAAAGAGTAGAGAGGGTCACGGCAAAAACTGGACGCACTTCGTGCACAAACTGGACAAACTCTTTCGGAGTATCAGGGTTTCGGACGAGAACTCATCTGTTACACGGGCACTTCAATGTTTTTTAAACTTATTTGAACTCCGGACTTCTTTTCTGTTCAGTATGCAGCATTCAAAGCGACGTCATCAATTTCCAACATGTTCTGACATCATTTGTTGTTTTTCGGTCATTTACCTAACTGTTTAGAGAGCTAAATGACCGTGAAATTGAAAATCACTACGAAATGAACTCTGAAAATGTTGAAACTTCGCATGGTATCATCATTTCACCCGCATAGCATGTGCGAAAGAGTAGAGAGGGTCACGGCAAAAACGGGACGCACTTCGTGTACAAACTGGACAAACTCTTTCGGAGTATCAGGATTTCGGACGAGAACTCATCTCTTACACGGGCACTTCAATGTTTTTTAAACTTATTTGAACTCCGGACTTCTTTTGTGTTTAGTATGCAGCATTGAAAGCGACGTCATCAATTTCCAACATGTTCTGACATCATCTGTTGTTTTTCGGTCATTTACCTAATTGTCTAGAGAGCTAAATGACCGTGAAATTGAAAATCACTACAAAATGAACTCTGAAAATGTTGAAACTTGGCATGATATCATCATTTCACCCGCATAGCATGTGCGAGAGACTAGAGAGGGTCACGGCAAAAACTGGACGCACTTCGTGTACAAACTGGAGAAACTCCTTCGGAGTATCAGGGTTTCGGACGAGAACTCATCTGTTACACAGGCACTTCAATGTTTTTTAAACTTATTTGAACTCCGGACTTCTTTTGTGTTCAGTATGCAGCATTCAAAGCGACGTCATCAATTTCCAACATGTTCTGACATCATTTGTCGTTTTTCGGTCATTTACCTAATTGTTTAGAGAGCTAAATGACCGTGAAATTGAAAATCACTACGAAATGAACTCTGAAAATGTTGAAACTTGGCATGGTATCATCATTTCACCCGCATAGGATGGGCGAAAGAGTAGAGAGGGTCACAGCAAAAACTGGACGCACTTCGTGTACAACTGGACAAACTCTTTCGGAGTATCTGGGTTTCGGACGAGAACTCATCTGTTACACGGGCACTTCAATGTTTTTTAAACTTATTTGAACTCTGGACTTCTTTTGGGTTCAGTATGCAGCATTCAAAGCGACGTCATCAATTTCCAACATGTTCTAACATCATTTGTTGTTTTTCGGTCACTTACCTAATTGTTTAGAGAGCTAAATGACCGTGAAATTGAAAATCACTACAAAATGAACTCTGAAAATGTTGAAACATGGCATGGTATCATCATTTCACCCGCATAGCATGAGTGAAAGAGTAGAGAGGGTCACGGAAAAAACTAGACGCACTTCGTGTACAAACTGGACAAACTCTTTCGGAGTATGAGGATTTCAGACGAGAACTCATCTGTTACACGGGCACTTCAATGTGTTTTAAAAAACAACAAATGATGTCAGAACATGTTGGAAATTGATGACGTCGCTTTGAATGCTGCATACTGAACACAAAAGAACTACGAAGTTCAAATAAGTTTAAAAAACATTGAAGTGCCCGTGTAACAGATGAGTTCTCGTCCGAAATCCTGATACTCCGAAAGAGTTTGTCCAGTTTGTGCACGAAGTGTGTCCAGTTTTTGCCGTGACCCTCTCTAGTCTTCCGCACATGCTATGCGGGTGAAATGACGATACCATGCCAAGTTTCAACATTTTCAGAGTTCATTTTGTAGTGATTTTCAATTTCACGGCCATTTAGCTCTATAAACAATTAGGTAATTGACCGAAAAACAACAAATGATGTCAGAACATGTTGGAAATTGATGACGTCGCTTTGAATGCTGCATACTGAACACAAAAGAAGTCCGGAGTTCAAATAACTTTAAAAAACATTGAAGTGCCCGTGTAACAGATGAGTTCTCCCCCGAAACCCTGATACTCCGAAAGAGTTTGTCCACTTGTACACGAAGTGCGTCCAGTTTTTGCTGTGACCCTCTCTACTCTTTCGCACATGCTATGCGGGTGAAATGATGATACCATGCCAAGTTTCAACATTTTCAGAGTTCATTTCGTAGTGATTTTCAATTTCACGGTCATTTAGCTCTCTAAACAGTTAGGTAAATGACCGAAAAACAACAAATAATGTCAGAACATGTTGGAAATTGATGACGTCGCTTTGAACGCTGCATACTGAACCCAAAAGAAGTCCGGAGTTCAAATAAGTTTAAAAAACATTGAAGTGCCCGTGTAACGTCATCAATTTCCAACATGTTCTGACATCATCTGTTGTTTTTCGGTCATTTACCTAATTGTCTAGAGAGCTAAATGACCGTGAAATTGAAAATCACTACAAAATGAACTCTGAAAATGTTGAAACTTGGCATGATATCATCATTTCACCCGCATAGCATGTGCGAGAGAGTAGAGAGGGTCACGGCAAAAACTGGACGCACTTCGTGTACAAACTGGACAAACTCCTTCGGAGTATCAGGGTTTCGGACGAGAACTCATCTGTTACACGGGCAGTTCAATGTTTTTTAAACTTATTTGAACTCCGGACTTCTTTTGTGTTCAGTATGCAGCATTCAAAGTGACGTCATCAATTTCCAACATGTTCTGACATCATTTGTTGTTTTTCGGTCATTTACCTAATTGTTTAGAGAGCTAAATGACCGTGAAATTGAAAATCACTATGAAATGAACTCTGAAAATGTTGAAACTTGGCATGGTATCATCATTTCACCCGCATAGCGTGCGCAATAGAGTAGAGAGGGTCACGGCAAAAACTGGACGCACTTCGTGCACAAACTGGACAAACTCTTTCGGAGTATTAGGATTTCGGACGAGAACTCATCTGTTACACGGGCACTTCAATGTTTTTTAAACTTATTTGAACTCTGGACTTCTTTTTTGTTCAGTATGCAGCATTCAAAGCGACGTCATCAATTTCCAACATGTTCTGACATCATTTGTTGTTTTTCGGTCATTTACCTAATTGTTTAGAGAGCTAAATGACCGTGAAATTGAAAATCACTACAAAATGAACTCTGAAAATATTGAAACTTGGCATGGTATCATCATTTCACCCGCATAGCGTGCACAAAAGAGTAGAGAGGGTCACGGCAAAAACGGGACGCACTTCGTGTACAAACTGGACAAACTCTTTCGGAGTATCAGGATTTCGGACGAGAAGTCATCTATTACGCGGGCACTTCAATGTTTTTGAAACTTATTTGAACTCCGGACTTCTTTTGTGTTCAGTATGCAGCATTCAAAGCGACGTCATCAATTTCCAACATGTTCTGACATCATTTGTTGTTTTTCGGTCATTTACCTAATTGTTTAGAGAGCTAAATGATCGTGAAATTGAAAATCACTACAAAATGAACTCTGAAACTGTTGAAACTTGGCATGATATCATCATTTCACCCGTATAGCATGTGCGTGAGACTAGAGAGGGTCATGGCAAAAACTGGACGCATTTCGTGTACAAACTGGAGAAACTCTTTCAGAGTATCAGGATTTCGGACGAGAACTCATCTGTTACACTGGCACTTCAATGTTTTTTAAACTTATTTGAACTCCGGACTTCTTTTTTGTTCAGTATGCAGCATTCAAAGCGACGTCATCAATTTCCAACATATTCTGACATCATTTGTTGTTTTTCGGTCATTTACCTAATTGTTTAGAGAGCTAAATGACCGTGAAATTGAAAATCACTACGGAATGAACTCTGAAAATGTTGAAACTTGGCATGGTATCATCATTTCACCCGCATAGCATGTGCGAAAGAGTAGAGAGGGTCACAGCAAAAACTGGACGCACTTCGTATACAAGTGGACAAACTCTTTCAGAGTATCAGGGTTTCGGACGAGAACTAATCTGTTACGTGGGCACTTCAATGTTTTTTAAACTTATTTGAACTCCGGACTTCTTTTGGGTTCAGTATGCAGCGTTCAAAGCGACGTCATCAATTTCCAACATGTTCTGACATTATTTGTTGTTTTTCGGTCATTTACCTAACTGTTTAGAGAGCTAAATGACCGTGAAATTGAAAATCACTACGAAATGAACTCTGAAAATGTTGAAACTTGGCATGGTATCATCATTTCACCCGCATAGCATGTGTGAAAGAGTAGAGAGGGTCACAGCAAAAACTGGACGCACTTCGTGTACAAGTGGACAAACTCTTTCGGAGTATCAGGGTTTCGGGGGAGAACTCATCTGTTACACGGGCACTTCAATGTTTTTTAAAGTTATTTGAACTCCGGACTTCTTTTGGGTTCAATATGCAGCATTCAAAGCGACGTCATCAATTTCCAACATGTTCTGACATCATTTGTTGTTTTTCGGTCATTTACCTAATTGTCTAGAGAGCTAAATGATCGTGAAATTGAAAATCACTACAAAATGAATTCTGAAATTTTTGAAACTTGGCATGGTATCATCATTTCACCCGCATAGCATGTGCGAAAGAGTAGAGAGGGTCACAGCAAAAACTGGACGCACTTCGTGTACAAACTGGACAAACTCTTTCGGAGTATCAGGGTTTCGGACGAGAACTCATCTGTTACACGGGCACTTCAATGTTTTTTAAACTTATTTGAACTCCGGACTTCTTTTGTGTTCAGTATGCAGCATTCAAAGCGACGTCATCAATTTCCAACATGTTCTGACATCATTTGTTGTTTTTCGGTCAATTACCTAATTGTTTATAGAGCTAAATGGCCGTGAAATTGAAAATCACTACAAAATGAACTCTGAAAATGTTGAAACTTGGCATGATATCATCATTTCACTCGTATAGCATGCGCTAGAGACTAGAGAGGGTCACGGCAAAAACTGGACGCACTTCGTGTACAAACTGGACAAACTCTTTTGGAGTATCAGGATTTCGGACGAGAACTCATCTATTACATGGGCACTTCAATGTTTTTAAAACTTATTTGAACTCCGGACTTCTTTTGTGTTCAGTATGCAGCATTCAAAGCGACGTCATCAATTTCCAACATGTTCTGACATCATTTGTTGTTTTTCGGTCACTTACCTAATTGTTTAGAGAGCTAAATGACCGTAAAATTGAAAATCACTACAAAATGAACTCTGAAAATGTTGAAACATGGCATGGTATCATCATTTCACCCGCATAGCATGAGTGAAAGAGTAGAGAGGGTCACGGAAAAAACTAGACGCACTTCGTGTACAAACTGGACAAACTCTTTCGGAGTATGAGGATTTCAGACGAGAACTCATCTATTACACGGGCACTTCAATGTGTTTTAAACTTATTTGAACTCCGGACTTCTTTTGTGTTCAGTATGCACCATTCAAAGCGACGTCATCAATTTCCAACATGTTCTGACATCATTTGTTGTTTTCGGTCATTTACCTAATTGTTTAGAGAGCTAATTGAACGTGAAATTGAAAATCACTACAAAATGAATTCTGAAAAAATATTGAAACTTGGCATGGTATCATCATTTCACCCGCATAGCATGTGCGAAAGAGTAGAGAGGGTCACGGCAAAAACTGGACGCACTTCGTGCACAAACTGGACAAACTCTTTCGGAGTATCAGGATTTCGGACGAGAACTCATCTGTTACACGGGCACTTCAATGTTTTTTAAACTTATTTGAACTTCGTACTTCTTTTGTGTTCAGTATGCAGCATTCAAAGCGACATCATCAATTTCCAACATGTTCTGACATCATTTGTTGTTTTTCGGTCATTTACCTAATTGTTTAGAGAGCTAAATGACCGTGAAATTGAAAATCACTACGAAATGAACTCTGAAAATGTTGAAACTTGGCATGGTATCATCATTTCACCCGCATAGCATGCGCAAAAGAGTAGAGAGGGTCACGGAAAAAACAGGACACACTTCATGTACAAACTGGACAAACTCTTTCGGAGTATCAGGATTTCGGACGAGAAGTCATCTGTTACACGGGCACTTCAAGGTTTTTGAAACTTATTTGAACTCCGGACTTCTTTTTGTTGGAAATATGCCCTAGAGGCAATAATAAAAGCATTATTATTATATTTCCTTGTTCATGATAATTGTCTTTATTCATGCTATAATTGTGTTATCCGGAAATCGTAATACATGTGTGAATAACAGACACCAACATGTCCCTAGTAAGCCTCTAGTTGACTAGCTCGTTGATCAACAGATAGTCATGGTTTCCTGACTATGGACATTGGATGTCATTGATAACGAGATCACATCATTAGGAGAATGATGTGATGGACAAGACCCAATCCTAAACATAGCACAAGATCGTATAGTTCGTTTGCTAGAGTTCTCCAATGTCAAAGTATCTTTTCCTTAGACCATGAGATCGTGTAACTCCCGGATACCGTAGGAGTGCTTTGGGTATGCCAAACGTCACAACGTAACTGGGTGACTATAAAGGTAGACTACGGGTATCTCCGAAAGTGTCTGTTGGGTTGACATGGATCAAGACTGGGATTTGTCACTCCGTATGACGGAGAGGTATCACTGGGCCCACTCGGTAATGCATCATCATAATGAGCTCAAAGTGACCAAGTGTCTGGTCACTGGATCATGCATTACGGTACGAGTAAAGTGACTTGCCGGTAACGAGATTGAACGAGGTATTGGGATACCGACGATCGAATCTCGGGCAAGTAACATATCGATTGACAAAGGGAATTGCATACGGGGTTGATTGAATCCTCGACATCGTGGTTCATCCGATGAAATCATCGTGGAGCATGTGGGAGCCAACATGGGTATCCAGATCCCGCTGTTGGTTATTGACCGGAGAGTCATCTCGGTCATGTCTGCTTGTCTCCCGAACCCGTAGGGTCTACACACTTAAGGTTCGGTGAAGCTAGGGTTGTGAAGATATGTATATGTAGAAACCCGAATGTTGTTCGGAGTCCCGGGTGAGATCCCGGACGTCACGAGGAGTTCCGGAATGGTCCGGAGGTAAAGAATTATATATAGGAAGTGCTGTTTCGGGCATCGGGACAAGTTTCGGGGTTATCGGTATTGTACCGGGACCACCGGAAGGGTCCCGAGGGTCCACCGGGTGGGGCCACCTATCCCGGAGGGCCCCATGGGCTGAAATAGGATGAAACCCAGCCCATAGTGGGCTGGGGCGCCAGCCCCTATAGGCCCATGCGCCTAGGGTTCCACCATGGAAGAGTCCATGTGGTGGAAGGCACCCCTAGGTGCCTTGGGGGGAGGGAATCCTCCCCTTGGCCGCCGCCCCCCCTAGTAGATTTCATCTACTAGGGCCGCCCCCCCCCATGGCACCCCTATATATAGTGGGGGGGAGAGGAGGGATTTCACACCAGCCCCTGGCGCCTCCATCTCTCCCCGTTACGTCTCTCCCTTGTAGTCTTGGCGAAGCCCTGCTTCTGTGACGCCCTGCATCCACCACCACGCCGTCGTGCTGCTGGATCTTCATCAACCTCTCCTTTCCCCTTGCTGGATCAAGAAGGAGGAGACGTCTCCTGTCCCGTACGTGTGTTGAACGCGGAGGTGCCGTCCGTTCGGCACTGGTCATCGGTGATTTGGATCACGTCGAGTACGACTACATCATCACCGTTCTTTTGAACGCTTCCGTGCGCCATCTACAAAGGTATGTAGATGCATCCGATGACTCGTTGCTAGATGAACTCCTAGATGATCTTGGTGAAACGAGCAGGAAAATTTTTGTTTTCTGCAACGTTCCCCAACAGTGGCATCATGAGCTAGGTCTATGCGTAGTTCTTCTTGCGCGAGTAGAACACAATTAGTTGTGGGCGTAGATTTGTCAACTTTCTTGCCGTTACTAGTCTTTTCTTGCTTCAGCGGTATTGTGGGATGAAGCGGCCCGGACCAACCTTACACGTACGCTTACGTGAGACCGGTTCCACCGACTAACATGCACTAGTTGCATAAGGTGGCTGGCGGGTGTCTGTCTCTCCCACTTTAGTTGGAGCGGATTCGATGAACAGGGTCCTTATGAAGGGTAAATAGAAGTTGACAAATCACGTTGTGGCTTTAACGTAGGTAAGAAGACGTTCTTGCTAGAACCCTAAATCAGCCACGTAAAACTTGCAACAACAATTAGAGGATGTCTAACTTGTTTTTGCAGCAAGTGGTTTGTGATATGATATGGCCAAAGTTGTGATGAATGGTGAATGATCTATATGTGATGTATGAGATGTTCATGCTATTGTAATAGGAATCACGACTTGCATGTCGATGAGTATGACAACCAGCAGGAGCCATAGGAGTTGTCTTTATTCTTTTATATGACCTGCGTGTCATCGAGAGACGCCATGTAAATTACTTTACTTTATTGCTAAACGCGTTAGCCATAGTAGTAGAAGTAATAGTTGGCGAGCAACTTCATGGAGACACGATGATGGAGATCATGATGATGGAGATCATGGTGTCAAGCCGGTGACAAGATGATCATGGAGCCCCAAGATGGAGATCAAAGGAGCTATGTGATATTGGCCATATCATGTCACGTTTATTATTTGATTGCATGTGATGTTTATCATGTTTTTGCATCTTGTTTACTTAGAACGACGGTAGTAAATAAGATGATCCCTCATAACAATATCAAGAAGTGTTCTCCCCTAACTGTGCACCGTTGCTAAAGTTCGTCGTTTCTAAGCACGCCGTGATGATCGGGTGTGATGGATCCTTACGTTCACATACAACGGGTGTAAGACAGTTTTACACATGCAAAACACTTAGGGTTAACTTGACGAGCCTAGCATGTGTATAGACATGGCCTCGGAACATAGTAGACCGAAAGGTCGAGCATGAGTCGTATAGAAGATACGATCAACATGAAGATGTTCACCGACGTTGGCTAGTCCGTCTCACGTGATGATCGGACACGGCCTAGTTGACTCGGATCATGTAATACTTAGATGACTAGAGGGATGTCTAATCTAAGTGGGAGTTCATTAATAATTTGATTAGATGAACTTAATTATCATGAACTTAGTCTAAAATCTTTGCAATATGTCTTGTAGATCAAATGGCCAACGTAGTCCTCAACTTCAACGCGTTCCTAGAGAAAACCAAGCTGAAAGACGATGGCAGCAACTATACGGACTGGGTCCGGAACCTGAGGATCATCCTCATAGCTGCCAAGAAAGATTATGTCCTACAAGCACCGCTAGGTGAAGCTCCCGTCCCACAGAACCAAGACGTTATGAACGCTTGGCAGACACGTGTTGACGACTACTCCCTTGTTCAGTGCGGCATACTTTACAGCTTAGAGCCGAGGCTCCAAAAGCGTTTTGAGAGACATGGAGCATATGAGATGTTCGAAGAGCTGAAAATGGTTTTTCAAGCTCATGCCCGGATCGAGAGATATGAAGTCTCCGATAAGTTCTTCAGCTGTAAGATGGAGGAAAATAGTTCTGTCAGTGAGCACATACTCACTATTTCTGGGTTACATAACCGCTTGTCTCAGCTGGGAGTTAATCTCCCGGATGATGCGGTCATTGACAGAATCCTCCAGTCGCTTCCACCAAGCTACAAGAGCTTTGTGATGAACTTCAACATGCAGGGGATGCAAAAGACCATTCCTGAGTTGTTCTCTATGCTGAAATCAGCGGAGGTAGAAGTCAAGAAGGAACATCAAGTGTTGATGGTCAATAAAACCACTAAGTTCAAGAAAGGCAAGGGTAAAAAGAATTTCAAGAAGGACGGCAAGGAGGTTGCCGCGCCCGGCAAGAAAGCTGCCGGGAAGAAGCCAAAGAATGGACCCAAGCCCGAGACTGAGTGCTTTTATTGCAAAGGGAAGGGTCACTGGAAGCGGAACTGCCCTAAATACTTAGCGGACAAGAAGGCCGGCAACACCAAAGGTATATTTGATATACATGTAATTGATGTGTACCTTACCAGTACTCGTAGTGACTCCTGGGTATTTGATACCGGTGCTGTTGCTCATATTTGTAACTCACAGCAGGAGCTGCGGAATAAACGGAGACTGGCGAAGGACGAGGTGACGATGCGCGTCGGGAATGGTTCCAAGGTCGATGTGATCGCCGTCGGCACGCTGCCTCTACATTTACCTACGGGATTAGTTTTAAACCTCAATAATTGTTATTTAGTGCCAGCTTTGAGCATGAACATTGTATCGGGATCTCGTTTAATTCGAGATGGCTACTCATTTAAATCTGAGAATAATGGTTGTTCCATTTATATGAGAGATATGTTTTATGGTCATGCTCCTATGGTGAATGGTTTATTCTTAATGAATCTCGAGCGTATTGCTACACATATTCATAGTGTGAGTACCAAAAGGAGTAAAGTTGATAATGATAGTACCACATACTTGTGGCACTGCCGCCTTGGTCACATAGGTGTCAAACGCATGAAGAAGCTCCATGCAGATGGACTTTTAGAGTCTCTTGATTATGAATCATTTGACACATGCGAACCATGCCTCATGGGTAAGATGACCAAGACTCCGTTCTCAGGAACAATGGAGCGAGCAACCGACTTATTGGAAATCATACATACTGATGTGTGCGGTCCAATGAGTGTTGAGGCTCGCGGTGGCTATCGTTATGTTCTCACGCTCACTGATGATTTAAGTAGATATGGGTATATCTACTTAATGAAACACAAGTCTGAAACCTTTGAAAAGTTCAAGGAATTTCAGAGTGAGGTTGAGAATCAACGTGACAGGAAAATCAAGTTTCTACGATCAGATCGTGGAGGAGAATACTTGAGTCACGAGTTTGGCACACACTTAAGAAAATGTGGAATAGTTTCACAACTCACGCCGCCTGGAACACCTCAGCGTAACGGTGTGTCCGAACGTCGTAATCGCACTCTATTGGATATGGTGCGGTCTATGATGTCTCTTACTGATTCACCGCTATCTTTTTGGGGCTATGCTTTAGAGACTGCCGCATTCACTTTAAATAGGGCTCCGTCGAAATCCGTTGAGACGACACCGTTTGAATTGTGGTTTGGTAAGAAACCTAAGTTGTCGTTTCTGAAAGTTTGGGGATGCGATGCTTATGTCAAGAAACTTCAACCTGAAAAGCTCGAACCCAAATCGGAAAAATGCGTCTTCATAGGATACCCAAAAGAAACTGTTGGGTACACCTTCTACCTTAGATCCGAAGGCAAGATCTTTGTTGCCAAGAATGGGTCCTTTCTAGAGAAAGAGTTTCTCTCGAAAGAAGTAAGTGGGAGGAAAGTAGAGCTTGATGAAGTATTACCTCTTGAACCGTAAAATGGCGCAACTCAAGAAAGTGTTCCTGAGGTGCCTGCACCGACTAGAGAGGAAGTTAATGATAATGATCAAGATACTTCTGATCAAGCTCCTACTGAAATTCGAAGGTCCACAAGGACACGTTCCGCACCAGAGTGGTACGGCAACCCTGTCTTGGAAATCATGTTGTTAGACAACGGTGAACCTTCGAACTATGAAGAAGCGATGGCGGGCCCGGATTCCGACAAATGGCTAGAAGCCATGAAATCCGAGATAGGATCCATGTATGAAAACGAAGTATGGACTTTGACTGACTTGCCCGTTGAACGGCGAGCCATAGAAAATAAATGGATCTTTAAGAAGAAGACAGACGCGGATGGTAATGTGACCATCTATAAAGCTCGGCTTGTCGCTAAGGGTTATCGACAAGTTCAAGGGGTTGACTACGATGAGACTTTCTCACCGGTAGCAAAGCTAAAGTCCGTCCGAATCATGTTAGCAATTGCCGCATTTTATGATTATGAAATTTGGCAAATGGACGTCAAAACGGCATTCCTTAATGGTTTCCTTAAGGAAGAATTGTATATGATACAGCCGGAAGGTTTTGTCGATCCTAAGAATGCTGACAAGGTGTGCAAGCTCCAACGCTCGATTTATGGGCTGGTGCAAGCATCTCGGAGTTGGAACATTCGCTTTGATGAGATGATCAAAGCGTTTGGGTTTACGCAGACTTATGGAGAAGCCTGCGTTTACAAGAAAGTGAGTGGGAGCTCTGTAGCATTTCTCATATTATATGTAGATGACATACTTTTGATGGGAAATGATATAGAACTCTTGGACAGCATCAAGGCCTACTTGAATAAGAGTTTTTCAATGAAGGACCTTGGAGAAGCTGCTTATATATTAGGCATCAAAATCTACAGAGATAGATCAAGACGCCTCATAGGTCTTTCACAAAGCACATACCTTGATAAGATATTGAAGAAGTTCAATATGGATCATTCTAAGAAGGGGTTCTTGCCTGTGTTACAAGGTGTGAAATTGAGCTCAGCTCAATGTCCGACCACGGCAGAAGAAATAGAAGAGATGAGTGTCATCCCCTATGCCTCAGCCATAGGTTCTATTATGTATGCCATGCTGTGTACCAGACCTGATGTAAACCTTGCCGTAAGTTTGGTAGGAAGGTACCAAAGTAATCTCGGCAAGGAACACTGGACAGTGGTCAAGAATATCCTGAAGTACCTGAAAAGGACTAAGGAAATGTTTCTCGTTTATGGAGGTGACGAAGAGCTCGTCGTAAAGGGTTACGTCGACGCTAGCTTCGACACAGATCTGGATGACTCTAAGTCACAAACCGGATACGTGTATATTTTGAATGGTGGGGCAGTAAGCTGGTGCAGTTGCAAGCAAAGCGTCGTGGCGGGATCTACATGTGAAGCGGAGTACATGGCAGCCTCGGAGGCAGCACATGAAGCAATATGGGTGAAGGAGTTCATCACCGACCTAGGAGTCATACCCAATGTGTCGGGACCGATCAAGCTCTTCTGTGACAACACTGGAGCTATTGCTCTTGCCAAGGAGCCCAGGTTTCACAAGAAGACAAGGCACATCAAGCGTCGCTTCAACTCCATTTGTGAAAATGTTCAAGATGGAGACATAGAGATTTGTAAAGTACATACGGACCTGAATATAGCAGATCCGTTGACTAAACCTCTCCCTAGAGCAAAACATGATCAACACCAGAATTCCATGGGTGTTCGATTCGTCACAATGTAACTAGATTATTGACTCTAGTGCAAGTGGGAGACTGATGGAAATATGCCCTAGAGGCAATAATAAAAGCATTATTATTATATTTCCTTGTTCATGATAATTGTCTTTATTCATGCTATAATTGTGTTATCCGGAAATCGTAATACATGTGTGAATAACAGACACCAACATGTCCCTAGTAAGCCTCTAGTTGACTAGCTCGTTGATCAATAGATAGTCATGGTTTCCTGACTATGGACATTGGATGTCATTGATAACGAGATCACATCATTAGGAGAATGATGTGATGGACAAGACCCAATCCTAAACATAGCACAAGATCGTATAGTTCGTTTGCTAGAGTTTTCCAATGTCAAAGTATCTTTTCCTTAGACCATGAGATCGTGTAACTCCCGGATACCGTAGGAGTGCTTTGGGTATGCCAAACGTCACAACGTAACTGGGTGACTATAAAGGTAGACTACGGGTATCTCCGAAAGTGTCTGTTGGGTTGACATGGATCAAGACTGGGATTTGTCACTCCGTATGACGGAGAGGTATCACTGGGCCCACTCGGTAATGCATCATCATAATGAGCTCAAAGTGACCAAGTGTCTGGTCACGGGATCATGCATTACGGTACGAGTAAAGTGACTTGCCGGTAACGAGATTGAACGAGGTATTGGGATACCGACGATCGAATCTCGGGCAAGTAACATATCGATTGACAAAGGGAATTGCATACGGGGTTGATTGAATCCTCGACATCGTGGTTCATCCGATGAAATCATCGTGGAGCATGTGGGAGCCAACATGGGTATCTAGATCCCGCTGTTGGTTATTGACCGGAGAGTCGTCTCGGTCATGTCTGCTTGTCTCCCGAACCCGTAGGGTCTACACACTTAAGGTTCGGTGACGCTAGGGTTGTGAAGATATGTATATGCAGAAACCCGAATGTTGTTCGGAGTCCCGGATGAGATCCCGGACGTCACGAGGAGTTCCGGAATGGTCCGGAGGTAAAGAATTATATATAGGAAGTGCTGTTTCGGGCAACGGGACAAGTTTCGGGGTTATCGGTATTGTACCGGACCACCGGAAGGGTCCCGGGGGTCCACCGGGTGGGGCCACCTATCCCGGAGGGCCCCATGGGCTGAAATAGGATGGAACCCAGCCCATAGTGGGCTGGGGCGCCAGCCCCTATAGGCCCATGCGCCTAGGGTTCCACCATGGAAGAGTCCATGTGGTGGAAGGCACCCCTAGGTGCCTTGGGGGGGAGGGAATCCTCCCCTTGGCCGCCGCCCCCTAGTAGATTTCATCTACTAGGGCCGGCGCCCCCCCCATGGCACCCCTATATATAGTGGGGGGGGGGGGAGAGGAGGGATTTCACACCAGCCCCTGGCGCCTCCATCTCTCCCCGTTACGTCTCTCCCTTGTAGTCTTGGCGAAGCCCTGCTTCTGTGACGCCCTGCATCCACCACCACGCCGTCGTGCTGCTGGATCTTCATCAACCTCTCCTTTCCCCTTGCTGGATCAAGAAGGAGGAGACGTCTCCCGTCCCGTACGTGTGTTGAACGCGGAGGTGCCGTCCGTTCGGCGCTGGTCATCGGTGATTTGGATCACGTCGAGTACGACTACATCATCACCGTTCTTTTGAACCCTTCCGTGCGCCATCTACAAAGGTATGTAGATGCATCCGATGACTTGTTGCTAGATGAACTCCAAGATGATCTTGGTGAAACGAGTAGGAAAATTTTTGTTTTCTGCAACGTTCCCCAACACTTTTGTGTTCAGTATGCAGCATTCAAAGCGACATCATCAATTTCCAACATGTTCTGACATCATTTGTTGTTTTTCGGTCATTTACCTAATTGTTTAGAGAGCTAAATGACCGTGAAATTGAAAATCACTACAAAATGAACTCTGAAAATGTTGAAACTTGGCATGGTATCATCATTTCACCCGCATAGCATGTGCGAAAGAGTAGAGAGGGTCACGGCAAAAACTGGACACACTTCGTGTACAAACTGGAGAAACTCTTTCGGAGTATCAGGATTTCGGACGAGAACTCATCTGTTACACGGGCACTTCAATGTTTTTTAAACTTATTTGAACTCCGGACTTCTTTTGTGTTCAGTATGCAGCATTCAAAGCGACGTCATCAATTTCCAACATGTTCTGACATCATTTGTTGTTTTTCGGTCATTTACCTAATTGTTTAGAGAGCTAAATGACCGTGAAATTGAAAATCACTACAAAATGAACTCTGAAAATGTTGAAACTTGGCATGGTATCATCATTTCACCCGCATAGCGTGCGCAAAAGAGTAGAGAGGTTCACGGCAAAAATGGGACGCACTTCATGTACAAACTGGTTAAACTCTTTCGGAGTATCAGGATTTCGGACGAGAACTCATCTCTTAAATGGGCACTTCAATGTTTTTTAAACTTATTTGAACTCCGGACTTCTTTTGTGTTCAGTATGCAGCGTTCAAAGCGACGTCATCAATTTCCAACATGTTCTGACATCATTTGTTGTTTTTCGGTCATTTACCTAATTGTTTAGAGAGCTAAATGACCGTGAAATTGAAAATCACTACGAAATGAACTCTGAAAATGTTGAAATTTGGCATGATATCATCATTTCACCCGTATAGCATGTGCGGGAGACTAGAGAGGGTCACGGCAAAAACTGGACGCACTTCGTGTACAAACTGGAGAAACTCTTTCGGAGTATCAGGATTACGGACGAGAACTCATCTGTTACACGGGCACTTCAATGTTTTTTAAACTTATTTGAACTCCGGACTTCTTTTGTGCTCAGTACGCAGCATTCAAAGCAACGTCATCAATTTCCAACATGTTCTGACATCATTTGTTGTTTTTCGGTCATTTACCTAATTGTCTAGAGAGCTAAATGACCGTGAAATTGAAAATCACTACGAAATGAACTCTGAAAATGTTGAAACATGGCATGGTATCATCATTTCACCCGCATAGGATGTGCGAAAGAGTAGAGAGGGTCACAGCAAAAACTGGACGCACTTCGTGTACAAGTGGACAAACTCTTTCGGAGTATCAGGGTTTCGGACGAGAACTCATCTGTTACACGGGCAATTCAATGTTTTTTAAACTTATTTGAACTCCAGACTTCTTTTGTGTTCAGTATGCAGCATTCAAAGCGACGTCATAAATTTCCAATATGTTCTGACATCATTTGTTGTTTTTCGGTCAATTACCTAATTGTTTAGAGAGCTAAATGACCGTGAAATTGAAAATCACTACAAAATGAACTCTGAAAATGTTGAAACTTGGCATGATATCATCATTTCACTCGTATAGCATGCGCGAGAGACTAGAGAGGGTCACGGCAAAAACTGGACGCACTTCGTGTACAAACTGGACAAACTCTTTTGGAGTATCAGGATTTCGGACGAGAACTCATCTATTACATGGGCACTTCAATGTTTTTTAAACTTATTTGAACTCCGGACATCTGTTGTGTTCAGTATGAAGCATTCAAAGCGACGTCATCAATTTCCAACATGTTCTGACATCATTTGTTGTTTTTCGGTCACTTACCTAATTGTTTAGAGAGCTAAATGACCGTAAAATTGAAAATCACTACAAAATGAACTCTGAAAATGTTGAAACATGGCATGGTATCATCATTTCACCCGCATAGCATGTGCGAAAGAGTAGAGAGGGTCACGGAAAAAACTAGACGCACTTCGTGTACAAACTGGACAAACTCTTTCGGAGTATCAGGATTTCAGACGAGAACTCATCTGTTACACGGGCACTTCAATGTGTTTTAAACTTATTTGAACTCCGGACTTCTTTTGTGTTCAGTATGCAACATTCAAAGTGACGTCCTCAATTTCCAACATGTTCTGACATCATTTGTTGTTTTTCGGTCATTTACCTAATTGTTTAGAGAGCTAAATGAACGTGAAATTGAAAATCACTGCAAAATGAATTCTCAAAAAATATTGAAACTTGGCATGGTATCATCATTTCACCCGCATAGCATGTGCGAAAGAGTAGAGAGGGTCACGGCAAAAACTGGACGCACTTCGTGCACAAACTGGACAAACTCTTTCGGAGTATCAGGATTTCGGACGAGAACTCATCTGTTACACGGGCACTTCAATGTTCTTTAAACTAATTTGAACTTCGTACTTCTTTTGTGTTCAGTATGCAGCATTCAAAGCGACATCATCAATTTCCAACATGTTCTGACATCATTTGTTGTTTTTCGGTCATTTACCTAATTGTTTAGAGAGCTAAATGACCATGAAATTGAAAATCACTACAAAATGAACTCTGAAAATGTTGAAACTTGGCATGGTATCATCATTTCACCCGCATAGCATGCGCAAAAGAGTAGAGAGGGTCACGGCAAAAACAGGACGCACTTCGTGTACAAACTGGACAAACTCTTTCGGAGTATCAGGATTTCGGACGAGAAGTCATCTGTTACACGGGCACTTCAATGTTTTTGAAACTTATTTGAACTCCGGACTTCTTTTGTGTTCAGTATGCAGCATTCAAAGCGATGTCATCAATTTCCAACATGTTCTGACATCATTTGTTGTTTTTCGGTCATTTACCTAATTGTTTAGAGAGCTAAATGACCGTGAAATTGAAAATCACTACAAAATGAACTCTGAAAATGTTGAAACTTGGCATGGTATCATCATTTCACCCGCATAGCATGCGCAAAAGAGTAGAGAGGGTCACGGCAAAAACAGGACACACTTCATGTACAAACTGGAGAAACTCTTTCGGAGTATCAGGATTTCGGACGAGAACTCATCTGTTACACGGGCACTTCAATGTTTTTTAAACTTATTTGAACTCCGGACTTCTTTTGTGTTCAGTATGCAGCATTCAAAGCGATGTCATCAATTTCCAACATGTTCTGACATCATTTGTTGTTTTTCGGTCATTTACCTAATTGTTTAGAGAGCTAAATGACCGTGAAATTGAAAATCACTACAAAATGAACTCTGAAAATGTTGAAACTTGGCATGGTATCATCATTTCACCCGCATAGCATGTGCGAAAGAGTAGAGAGGGTCACGGCAAAAACTGGACACACTTCATGTACAAACTTGAGAAACTCTTTCGGAGTATCAGGATTTCGGACGAGAACTCATCTGTTACACGGGCACTTCAATGTTTTTTAAACTTATTTGAACTCCGGACTTCTTTTGTGTTCAGTATGCAGCATTCAAAGCGACGTCATCAATTTCCAACATGTTCTGACATCATTTGTTGTTTTTCGGTAATTTACCTAATTGTTTAGAGAGCTAAATGACCGTGAAATTGAAAATCACTACAAAATGAACTCTGAAAATGTTGAAACTTGGCATGGTATCATCATTTCACCCGCATAGCATGTGCAAAAGACTAGAGAGGGTCACGGCAAAAACTGGACGCACTTCGTGCACAAACTGGACAAACTCTTTCGGAGTATCAGGATTTCGGACGAGAACTCATCTGTTACACGGGCACTTCAATGTTTTTTAAACTTATTTGAACTCCGGACTTCTTTTGTGTTCAGTATGCAGCATTCAAAGCGACGTCATCAATTTCAACATGTTCTAACATCATTTGTTGTTTTTCGGTCATTTACCTAATTGTTTAGAGAGCTAAATTACCGTTAAATTGAAAATCACAACAAAATGAACTCTGAAAATGTTGAAACTTGGCATGGTATCATCATTTCACCCGCATAGCATGCGCAAAAGAGTAGAGAGGGTCACGGCAAAAACAGGACGCACTTCGTGTACAAACTGGACAAACTCATTCGGAGTATCAGGATTTCGGACGAGAACTCATCTCTTAAACGGGCACTTCAATGTTTTTTAAACTTATTTGAACTCCGGACTTCTTTTGTGTTCAGTATGCAGCATTCAAAGTGACGTCATCAATTTCCAACATGTTCTGACATCATTTGTTGTTTTTTGGTCATTTACCTAATTTTTTAGAGAGCTAAATGACCGTGAAATTGAAAATCACTACAAAATGAACTCTGAAAATGTTGAAATTTGGCATGATATCATCATTTCACCCGTATAGCATGTGCGAGAGACTAGAGAGGGTCACGGCAAAAACTGGACGCACTTCGTGCACAAACTGGACAAACTCTTTCGGAGTATCAGGATTTCGGACGAGAACTCATCTGTTACACGGGCACTTCAATGTTTTTTAAACTTATTTGAACTCCGGACTTCTTTTGTGCTGAGTATGCAGCATTCAAAGCGACGTCATCAATTTCCAACATGTTCTGACATCATTTTTTGTTTTTCGGTCATTTACCTAATTGTTTAGAGAGCTAAATGACCGTGAAATTGAAAATCACTACGAAATGAACTCTGAAAATGTTGAAACATGGCATGGTATCATCATTTCACCCGCATAGCATGTGCGAAAGAGTAGAGAGGGTCACAGCAAAAACTGGACGCACTTCGTGTACAAGTGGACAAACTCTTTCGGAGTATCAGGGTTTCGGACGAGAACTCATCTGTTACACGGGCACTTCAATGTTTTTTAAACTTATTTGAACTCCGGACTTCTTTTGGGTTCAGTATGCAGCATTCAAAGCGACGTCATCAATTTCCAACATGTTCTGACATCATTTGTTGTTTTTCGGTCAATTACCTAATTGTTTAGAGAGCTAAATGACCGTGAAATTGAAAATCACTACAAAATGAACTCTGAAAATGTTGAAACTTGGCATGATATCATCATTTCACTCGTATAGCATGCGCGAGAGACTAGAGAGGGTCACGGCAAAAACTGGACAAACTCTTTCGGAGTATCAGGATTTCGGACGAGAACTCATCTCTTAAACGGGCACTTCAATGTTTTTTAAACTTATTTGAACTCCGGACTTCTTTTGTGTTCAGTATGCAGCATTCAAAGCGACGTCATCAATTTCCAACATGTTCTGACATCATTTGTTGTTTTTCGGTCATTTACCTAATTTTTTAGAGAGCTAAATGACCGTGAAATTGAAAATCACTACAAAATGAACTCTGAAAATGTTGAAATTTGGCATGATATCATCATTTCACCCGTATAGCATGTGCGAGAGACTAGAGAGGGTCACGGCAAAAACTGGACGCACTTCGTGTACAAACTGGAGAAACTCTTTCGGAGTATCAGGATTTCGGACGAGAACTCATCTGTTACACGGGCACTTCAATGTTTTTTAAACTTATTTGAACTCCGGACTACTTTTGTGCTCAGTATGCAGCATTCAAAGCGACGTCATCAATTTCCAACATGTTCTGACATCATTTTTTGTTTTTTGGTCATTTACCTAATTGTTTAGAGAGCTAAATGACCGTGAAATTGAAAATCACTACGAAATGAACTCTGAAAATGTTGAAACATGGATGGTATCATCATTTCACCCGCATAGCATGTGCGAAAGAGTAGAGAGGGTCACAGCAAAAACTGGACGCACTTCGTGTACAAGTGGACAAACTCTTTTGGAGTATCAGGGTTTCGGACGAGAACTCATCTGTTACACGGGCACTTCAATGTTTTTTAAACTTATTTGAACTCCGGACTTCTTTTGGGTTCAGTATGCAGCATTCAAAGCGACGTCATCAATTTCCAACATGTTCTGACATCATTTGTTGTTTTTCGGTCAATTACCTAATTGTTTAGAGAGCTAAATCACCGTAAAATTGAAAATCACTACAAAATGAACTCTGAAAATGTTGAAACTTGGCATGATATCATCATTTCACTCGTATAGCATGCGCGAGAGACTAGAGAGGGTCACAGCAAAAACTGGACGCACTTCGTGTACAAACTGGACAAACTCTTTTGGAGTATCAGGATTTCAGACGAGAACTCATCTATTACATGGGCACTTCAATGTTTTTTAAACTTATTTGAACTCCGGACTTCTTTTGTGTTCAGTATGCAGCATTCAGAGCGACGTCATCAATTTCCAACATGTTCTGACATCATTTGTTGTTTTTCGGTCACTTACCTAATTGTTTAGAGAGCTAAATGACCGTAAAATTGAAAATAACTACAAAATGAACTCTGAAAATGTTGAAACATGGCATGGTATCATCATTTCACCCGCATAGCATGAGTGAAAGAGTAGAGAGGGTCACGGAAAAAACTAGACGCACTTCGTGTACAAACTGGACAAACTCTTTCGGAGTATCAGGATTTCAGACGAGAACTCATCTGTTACACGGGCACTTCAATGTTTTTTAAACTTATTTGAACTCCGGACTTCTTTTGTGTTCAGTATGCAACATTCAAAGTGACGTCATCAATTTCCAACATGTTCTGACATCATTTGTTGTTTTTCGGTCATTTACCTAATTGTTTAGAGAGCTAAATGAACGTGAAATTGAAAATCACTACAAAATGAATTTTGAAAAAATATTGAAACTTGGCATGGTATCATCATTTCACCCGCATAGCATGTGCGAAAGAGTAGAGAGGGTCACGGCAAAAACTGGACGCACTTCGTGCACAAACTGGACAAACTCTTTCGGAGTATAAGGATTTCGGACGAGAACTCATCTGTTACACGGGCACTTCAATGTTCTTTAAACTTATTTGAACTTCGTACTTCTTTTGTGTTCAGTATGCAGCATTCAAAGCGACATCATCAATTTCCAACATGTTCTGACATCATTTGTTGTTTATCGGTCATTTACCTAATTGTTTAGAGAGCTAAATGACCGTGAAATTGAAAATCACTACAAAATGAACTCTGAAAATGTTGAAACTTGGCATGGTATCATCATTTCACCCGCATAGCATGCGCAAAAGGGTAGAGAGGGTCACGGCAAAAACAGGACGCACTTCGTGTACAAACTGGACAAACTCTTTCGGAGTATCAGGATTTCGGACGAGAAGTCATCTGTTACACGGGCACTTCAATGTTTTTGAAACTTATTTGAACTCCGGACTTCTTTTGTGTTCAGTATGCAGCATTCAAAGCGACGTCATCAATTTCCAACATGTTCTGACATCATTTGTTGTTTTTCGGTCATTTACCTAATTGTTTAGAGAGCTAAATGACCGTGCAATTGAAAATCACTACAAAATGAACTCTGAAAATGTTGAAACTTGGCATGGTATCATCATTTCACCCGCATAGCATGTGCGAAAGAGTAGAGAGGGTCACGGCAAAAACTGGACACACTTCGTGTACAAACTGGAGAAACTCTTTCGGAGTATCAGGATTTCGGACGAGAACTCATCTGTTACACGGGCACTTCAATGTTTTTTAAACTTATTTGAACTCCGGACTTCTTTTGTGTTCAGTATGCAGCATTCAAAGCGACATCATCAATTTCCAACATGTTCTGACATCATTTGTTGTTTTTCGGTCATTTACCTAATTGTTTAGAGAGCTAAATGACCGTGAAATTGAAAATCACTACAAAATGAACTCTGAAAATGTTGAAACTTGGCATGGTATCATCATTTCACCCGCATAGCGTGCGCAAAAGAGTAGAGAGGTTCACGGAAAAAACGGGACGCACTTCGTGTACAAACTGGACAAACTCTTTCGGAGTATCAGGATTTCGGACGAGAACTCATCTCTTAAACGGGCACTTCAATGTTTTTTAAACTTATTTGAACTCCGGACTTCTTTTGTGTTCAGTATGCAGCATTCAAAGCGACGTCATCAATTTCCAACATGTTCTGACATCATTTGTTGTTTTTCGGTCATTTACCTAATTTTTTAGAGAGCTAAATGACCGTGAAATTGAAAATCACTACAAAATGAACTCTGAAAATGTTGAAATTTGGCATGATATCATCATTTCACCCGTATAGCATGTGCGAGAGACTAGAGAGGGTCACGGCAAAAACTGGACGCACTTCATGTACAAACTGGAGAAACTCTTTCGGAGTATCAGGATTTCGGACGAGAACTCATCTGTTACACGGGCACTTCAATGTTTTTTAAACTTATTTGAACTCCGGACTTCTTTTGTGCTCAGTATGCAGCATTCAAAGCGACGTCATCAATTTCCAACATGTTCTGACATCATTTTTTGTTTTTCGGTGATTTACCTAATTGTTTAGAGAGCTAAATGACCGTGAAATTGAAAATCACTACGAAATGAACTCTGAAAATGTTGAAACATGGCATGGTATCATCATTTCACCCGCATAGCATGTGCGAAAGAGTAGAGAGGGTCACAGCAAAAACTGGACGCACTTCGTGTACAAGTGGACAAACTCTTTCGGAGTATCAGGGTTTCGGACGAGAACTCATCTGTTACACGGGCACTTCAATGTTTTTTAAACTTATTTGAACTCCGGACTTCTTTTGGGTTCAGTATGCAGCATTCAAAGCGACGTCATCAATTTCCAACATGTTCTGACATCATTTGTTGTTTTTCGGTCAATTACCTAATTGTTTAGAGAGCTAAATGACCGTGAAATTGAAAATCACTACAAAATGAACTCTGAAAATGTTGAAACTTGGCATGATATCATCATTTCACTCGTATAGCATGCGCGAGAGACTAGAGAGGGTCACGGCAAAAACTGGACAAACTCTTTCGGAGTATCAGGATTTTGGACGAGAACTCATCTCTTAAACGGGCACTTCACTGTTTTTTAAACTTATTTGAACTCCGGACTTCTTTTGTGTTCAGTATGCAGCATTCAAAGCGACGTCATCAATTTCCAACATGTTCTGACATCATTTGTTGTTTTTCGGTCATTTACCTAATTTTTTAGAGAGCTAAATGACCGTGAAATTGAAAATCACTACAAAATGAACTCTGAAAATGTTGAAATTTGGCATGATATCATCATTTCACCCGTATAGCATGTGCGAGAGACTAGAGAGGGTCACGGCAAAAACTGGACGCACTTCGTGTACAAACTGGAGAAACTCTTTCGGAGTATCAGGATTTCGGACGAGAACTCATCTGTTACACGGGCACTTCAATGTTTTTTAAACTTATTTGAACTCCGGACTTCTTTTGGGTTCAGTATGCAGCATTCAAAGCGACGTCATCAATTTCCAACATGTTCTGACATCATTTGTTGTTTTTCGGTCAATTACCTAATTGTTTAGAGAGCTAAATGACCGTGAAATTGAAAATCACTACAAAATGAACTCTGAAAATGTTTAAACTTGGCATGATATCATCATTTCACTCGTATAGCATGCGCGAGAGACTAGAGA
The DNA here is from genome assembly GCF_056163025.1 of Triticum urartu. NCBI lineage: Eukaryota > Viridiplantae > Streptophyta > Magnoliopsida > Poales > Poaceae > Triticum > Triticum urartu. The sequence goes on from NC_141879.1 coordinate 92,423,869, forward strand.
GGGTCACGGCAAAAACTGGACAAACTCTTTCGGAGTATCAGGATTTTGGACGAGAACTCATCTCTTAAACGGGCACTTCAATGTTTTTTAAACTTATTTGAACTCCGGACTTCTTTTGTGTTCAGTATGCAGCATTCAAAGCGATGTCATCAATTTCCAACATGTTCTGACATCATTTGTTGTTTTTCGGTCAATTACCTAATTGTTTAGAGAGCTAAATCACCGTAAAATTGAAAATCACTACAAAATGAACTCTGAAAATGTTGAAATTTGGCATGATATCATCATTTCACCCGTATAGCATGTGCGAGAGACTAGAGAGGGTCACGGCAAAAACTGGATGCACTTCGTGTACAAACTGGAGAAACTCTTTCGGAGTATCAGGATTTCGGACGAGAACTCATCTGTTACACGGGCACTTCAATGTTTTTTAAACTTTTTGAACTCCGGACTTCTTTTGTGCTCAGTATGCAGCATTCAAAGCGACGTCATCAATTTCCAACATGTTCTGACATCATTTTTTGTTTTTTGGTCATTTACCTAATTGTTTAGAGAGCTAAATGACCGTGAAATTGAAAATCACTACGAAATGAACTCTGAAAATGTTGAAACATGGATGGTATCATCATTTCACCCGCATAGCATGTGCGAAAGAGTAGAGAGGGTCACAGCAAAAACTGGACGCACTTCGTGTACAAGTGGACAAACTCTTTCGGAGTATCAGGGTTTCGGACGAGAACTCATCTGTTACACGGGCACTTCAATGTTTTTAAACTTATTTGAACTCCGGACTTCTTTTGGGTTCAGTATGCAGCATTCAAAGCGACGTCATCAATTTCCAACATGTTCTGACATCATTTGTTGTTTTTCGGTCAATTACCTAATTGTTTAGAGAGCTAAATCACCGTAAAATTGAAAATCACTACAAAATGAACTCTGAAAATGTTGAAACTTGGCATGATATCATCATTTCACTCGTATAGCATGCGCGAGAGACTAGAGAGGGTCACGGCAAAAACTGGACGCACTTCGTGTACAAACTGGACAAACTCTTTTGGAGTATCAGGATTTCGGACGAGAACTCATCTATTACATGGGCACTTCAATGTTTTTTAAACTTATTTGAACTCCGGACTTCTTTTGTGTTCAGTATGCAGCATTCAAAGTGACATCATCAATTTCCAACATGTTCTGACATCATTTGTTGTTTTTCGGTCACTTACCTAATTGTTTAGAGAGCTAAATGACCGTAAAATTGAAAATCACTACAAAATGAACTCTGAAAATGTTGAAACATGGCATGGTATCATCATTTCACCCGCATAGCATGTGCGAAAGAGTAGAGAGGGTCACGGAAAAAACTAGACGCACTTCGTGTACAAACTGGACACACTCTTTCGGAGTATCAGGATTTCAGACGAGAACTCATCTGTTACACGGGCACTTCAATGTGTTTTAAACTTATTTGAACTCCGGACTTCTTTTGTGTTCAGTATGCAACATTCAAAGTGACGTCATCAATTTCCAACATGTTCTGACATCATTTGTTGTTTTTCGGTCATTTACCTAATTGTTTAGAGAGCTAAATGAACGTGAAATTGAAAATCACTACAAAATGAATTTTGAAAAAATATTGAAACTTGGCATGGTATCATCATTTCACCCGCATAGCATGTGCGAAAGAGTAGAGAGGGTCACGGCAAAAACTGGACGCACTTCGTGCACAAACTGGACAAACTCTTTCGGAGTATCAGGATTTCGGACGAGAACTCATCTGTTACACGGGCACTTCAATGTTCTTTAAACTTATTTGAACTTCGTACTTCTTTTGTGTTCAGTATGCAGCATTCAAAGCGACATCATCAATTTCCAACATGTTCTGACATCATTTGTTGTTTATCGGTCATTTACCTAATTGTTTAGAGAGCTAAATGACCGTGAAATTGAAAATCACTACAAAATGAACTCTGAAAATGTTGAAACTTGGCATGGTATCATCATTTCACCCGCATAGCATGCGCAAAAGGGTAGAGAGGGTCACTGCAAAAACAGGACGCACTTCGTGTACAAACTGGACAAACTCTTTCGGAGTATCAGGATTTCGGACGAGAAGTCATCTGTTACACGGGCACTTCAATGTTTTTGAAACTTATTTGAACTCCGGACTTCTTTTGTGTTCAGTATGCAGCATTCAAAGCGACGTCATCAATTTCCAACATGTTCTGACATCATTTGTTGTTTTTCGGTCATTTACCTAATTGTTTAGAGAGCTAAATGACCGTGCAATTGAAAATCACTACAAAATGAACTCTGAAAATGTTGAAACTTGGCATGGTATCATCATTTCACCCGCATAGCATGTGCGAAAGAGTAGAGAGGGTCACGGCAAAAACTGGACACACTTCGTGTACAAACTGGAGAAACTCTTTCGGAGTATCAGGATTTCGGACGAGAACTCATCTGTTACACGGGCACTTCAATGTTTTTTAAACTTATTTGAACTCCGGACTTCTTTTGTGTTCAGTATGCAGCATTCAAAGCGACATCATCAATTTCCAACATGTTCTGACATCATTTGTTGTTTTTCGGTCGTTTACCTAATTGTTTAGAGAGCTAAATGACCGTGAAATTGAAAATCACTACAAAATGAACTCTGAAAATGTTGAAACTTGGCATGGTATCATCATTTCACCCGCATAGCGTGCGCAAAAGAGTAGAGAGGTTCACGGCAAAAACGGGACGCACTTCGTGTACAAACTGGACAAACTCTTTCGGAGTATCAGGATTTCGGACGAGAACTCATCTCTTAAACGGGCACTTCAATGTTTTTTAAACTTATTTGAACTCCGAACTTCTTTTGTGTTCAGTATGCAGCATACAAAGCGACGTCATCAATTTCCAACATGTTCTGACATCATTTGTTGTTTTTCGGTCATTTACCTAATTTTTTAGAGAGCTAAATGACCGTGAAATTGAAAATCCCTACAAAATGAACTCTGAAAATGTTGAAATTTGGCATGATATCATCATTTCACCCGTATAGCATGTGCGAGAGACTAGAGAGGGTCACGGCAAAAACTGGACGCACTTCGTGTACAAACTGGAGAAACTCTTTCGGAGTATCAGGATTTCGGACGAGAACTCATCTGTTACACGGGCACTTCAATGTTTTTTAAACTAATTTGAACTCCGGACTTCTTTTGTGCTCAGTATGTAGCATTCAAAGCGACGTCATCAATTTCCAACATGTTCTGACATCATTTTTTGTTTTTCGGTCATTTACCTAATTGTTTAGAGAGCTAAATGACCGTGAAATTGAAAATCACTACGAAATGAACTCTGAAAATGTTGAAACATGGCATGGTATCATCATTTCACCCGCATAGCATGTGCGAAAGAGTAGGGAGGGTCACAGCAAAAACTGGACGCACTTCGTGTACAAGTGGACAAACTCTTTCGGAGTATCAGGGTTTCGGACGAGAACTCATCTGTTACACGGGCACTTCAATGTTTTTTAAAGTTATTTCAACTCCGGACTTCTTTTGGGTTCAGTATGCAGCATTCAAAGCGACGTCATCAATTTCCAACATGTTCTGACATCATTTGTTGTTTTTCGGTCAATTACCTAATTGTTTAGAGAGCTAAATGACCGTGAAATTGAAAATCACTACAAAATGAACTCTGAAAATGTTGAAACTTGGCATGATATCATCATTTCACTCGTATAGCATGCGCAAGAGACTAGAGAGGGTCACGGCAAAAACTGGACAAACTCTTTTGGAGTATCAGGATTTCGGACGAGAACTCATCTATTACATGGGCACTTCAATGTTTTTTAAACTTATTTGAACTCCGGACTTCTTTTGTGTTCAGTATGCAGCATTCAAAGCGACGTCATCAATTTCCAACATGTTCTGACATCATTTGTTGTTTTTCGGTCACATACCTAATTGTTTAGAGAGCTAAATGACCGTAAAATTGAAAATCACTACAAAATGAACTCTGAAAATGTTGAAACATGGCATGGTATCATCATTTCACCCGCATAGCATGTGCGAAAGAGTAGAGAGGGTCACGGAAAAAACTAGACGCACTTCGTGTACAAACTGGACAAACTCTTTCGGCGTATCAGGATTTCAGACGAGAACTCTTCTGTTACACGGGCACTTCAATGTGTTTTAAACTTATTTGAACTCCGGACTTCTTTTGTGTTCAGTATGCAACATTCAAAGTGACGTCATCAATTTCCAACATGTTCTGACATCATTTGTTGTTTTTCGGTCATTTACCTAATTGTTTAGAGAGCTAAATGAACGTGAAATTGAAAATCACTACAAAATGAATTCTGAAAAAATATTGAAACTTGGCATGGTATCATCATTTCACCCGCATAGCATGTGCGAAAGAGTAGAGAGGGTCACGGCAAAAACTGGACGCACTTCGTGCACAAACGGGACAAACTCTTTCGGAGTATCAGGATTTCGGACGAGAACTCATCTGTTACACGGGCACTTCAATGTTCTTTAAACTTATTTGAACTTCGTACTTCTTTTGTGTTTAGTATGCAGCATTCAAAGCGACATCATCAATTTCCAACATGTTCTGACATCATTTGTTGTTTTTCGGTCATTTACCTAATTGTTTAGAGAGCTAAATGACCGTGAAATTGAAAACCACTACAAAATGAACTCTGAAAATGTTGAAACTTGGCATGGTATCATCATTTCACCCGCATAGCACGCGCAAAAGAGTAGAGAGGGTCACGGCAAAAACAGGACGCACTTCGTGTACAAACTGGACAAACTCTTTCGGAGTATCAGGATTTCGGACGAGAAGTCATCAGTTACACGGGCACTTCAATGTTTTTGAAACTTATTTGAACTCCGGACTTCTTTTGTGTTCAGTATGCAGCATTCAAAGCGACGTCATCAATTTCCAACATGTTCTGACATCATTTGTTGTTTTTCGGTCATTTACCTAATTGTTTAGAGAGCTAAATGACCGTGAAATTGAAAATCACTACAAAATGAACTCTGAAAATGTTGAAACTTGGCATGGTATCATCATTTCACCCGCATAGCATGTGCGAAAGAGTAGAGAAGGTCACGGCAAAAACTGGACACACTTCGTGTACAAACTGGAGAAACTCTTTCGGAGTATCAGGATTTCGGACGAGAACTCATCTGTTACACGGGCACTTCAATGTTTTTTAAACTTATTTGAACTCCGGACTTCTTTTGTGTTCAGTATGCAGCATTCAAAGCGACGTCATCAATTTCCAACATGTTCTGACATCATTTGTTGTTTTTCGGTCATTTACCTAATTGTTTGGAGAGCTAAATGACCGTGAAATTGAAAATCACTACAAAATGAACTCTGAAAATGTTGAAACTTGGCATGGTATCATCATGTCACCCGCATAGCGTGCGCAAAAGAGTAGAGAGGTTCACGGCAAAAACGGGACGCACTTCGTGTACAAACTGGACAAACTCTTTCGGAGTATCAGGATTTCGGACGAGAACTCATCTCTTAAACGGGCACTTCAATGTTTTTTAAACTTATTTGAACTCCGGACTTCTTTTGTGTTCAGTAGGCAGCATTCAAAGCGACGTCATCAATTTCCAACATGTTCTGACATCATTTGTTGTTTTTCGGTCATTTACCTAATTTTTTAGAGAGCTAAATGACCGTGAAATTGAAAATCACTACAAAATGAACTCTGAAAATGTTGAAATTTGGCATTATATCATCATTTCACCCGTATAGCATGTGCGAGAGACTAGAGAGGGTCACGGCAAAAACTGGACGCACTTCGTGTACAAGCTGGAGAAACTCTTTCGGAGTATCAGGATTTCGGACGAGAACTCATCTGTTACACGGGCACTTCAATGTTTTTTAAACTTATTTGAACTCCGGACTTCTTTTGTGCTCAGTATGCAGCATTCAAAGCGATGTCATCAATTTCCAACATGTTCTGACATCATTTTTTGTTTTTCAGTCATTTACCTAATTGTTTAGAGAGCTAAATGACCGTGAAATTGAAAATCACTACGAAATGAACTCTGAAAATGTTGAAACATGGCATGGTATCATCATCTCACCCGCATAGCATGTGCGAAAGAGTAGAGAGGGTCACAGCAAAAACTGGACGCACTTCGTGTACAAGTGGACAAACTCTTTCGGAGTATCAGGGTTTCGGACGAGAACTCATCTGTTACACGGGCACTTCAATGTTTTTTAAACTTATTTGAACTCCGGACTTCTTTTGGGTTCAGTATGCAGCATTCAAAGCGACATCATCAATTTCCAACATGTTCTGACATCATTTGTTGTTTTTCGCTCATTTACCTAATTGTTTAGAGAGCTAAATGAACGTGAAATTGAAAATCACTACAAAATGAATTCTGAAAAAATATTGAAACTTGGCATGGTATCATCATTTCACCCGCATAGCATGTGCGAAAGAGTAGAGAGGGTCACGGCAAAAACTGGACGCACTTCATGCACAAACTGGACAAACTCTTTCGGAGTATCAGGATTTCGGACGAGAACTCATCTGTTACACGGGCACTTCAATGTTCTTTAAACTTATTTGAACTTCGTACTTCTTTTGTGTTTAGTATGCAGCATTCAAAGCGACATCATCAATTTCCAACATGTTCTGACATCATTTGTTGTTTTTCGGTCATTTACCTAATTGTTTAGAGAGCTAAATGACCGTGAAATTGAAAATCACTACAAAATGAACTCTGAAAAAGTTTAAACTTGGCATGATATCATCATTTCACCCCTATAGCATGTGCGAGAGACTAGAGAGGGTTACGGCAAAAACTGGACGCACTTCGTGTACAAACTGGACAAACTCTTTCGGAGTATCAGGATTTCGGACGAGAACTCATCTGTTAGACGGGCACTTCAATGTTTTTTAAACTTATTTGAACTCCGGACTTGTTTTTTGTTCAGTATGCAGCATTCAAAGCGACGTCATCAATTTCCAACATGTTCTGACATCATTTGTTGTTTTTCGGTCATTTACCTAATTGTTTAGAGAGCTAAATGACCGTGAAATTGAAAATCACTACAAAATGAACTCTGAAATTGTTGAAACTTGGCATGGTATCATCATTTCACCCGCATAGCGTGCGCAAAAGAGTAGAGAGGTTCACGGCAAAAACGGGACACACTTCGTGTACAAACTGGACAAACTCTTTCGGAGTATCAAGATTTCGGACGAGAACTCATCTCTTAAATGGGCACTTCAATGTTTTTTAAACTTATTTGAACTCCGGACTTCTTTTGTGTTCAGTATGCAGCATTCAAAGCGATGTCATCAATTTCCAACATGTTCTGACATCATTTGTTGTTTTTCGGTCATTTACCTAATTGTTTAGAGAGCTAAATGACCGTGAAATTGAAAATCACTACAAAATGAACTCTGAAAATGTTGAAATTTGGCATGATATCATCATTTCACACGTATAGCATGTGCGAGAGACTAGAGAGGGTCACGGCAAAAACTGGACGCACTTCGTGTACAAACTAAAGAAACTCTTTCGGAGTATCAGGATTTCGGACGAGAACTCATCTGTTACACGGGCACTTCAATGTTTTTTAAACTTATTTGAACTCCGGACTTCTTTTGTGCTCAGTATGCAGCATTCAAAGCGACGTCATCAATTTCCAACATGTTCTGACATCATTTGTTGTTTTTCGGTCATTTACCTAATTGTTTAGAGAGCTAAATGACCGTGAAATTGAAAATCACTACGAAATGAACTCTGAAAATGTTGAAACATGGCATGGTATCATCATATCACCCGCATAGCATGTGCGAAAGAGTAGAGAGGGTCACAGCAAAAACTGGACGCACTTCGTGTACAAGTGGACAAACTCTTTCGGAGTATCAGGGTTTCGGACGAGAACTCATCTGTTACACGGGCACTTCAATGTTTTTTAAACTTATTTGAACTCCGGACTTCTTTTGGGTTCAGTATGCAGCATTCAAAGCGACGTCATCAATTTCCAACATGTTCTGACATCATTTGTTGTTTTTCGGTCAATTACCTAATTGTTTAGAGAGCTAAATGACCGTGAAATTGAAAATCACTACAAAATGAACTCTGAAAATGTTGAAACTTGGCATGATATCATCATTTCACTCGTATAGCATGCGCGAGAGACTAGAGAGGGTCACGGCAAAAACTGGACGCACTTCGTGTACAAACTGGACAAACTCTTTTGGAGTATCAGGATTTCGGACAAGAACTCATCTATTACATGGGCACTTCAATGTTTTTAAACTTATTTGAACTCCGGACTTCTTTTGTGTTCAGTATGCAGCATTCAAAGCGACGTCATCAATTTCCAACATGTTCTGACATCGTTTGTTGTTTTTCGGTCACTTACCTAATTGTTTAGAGAGCTAAATGACCGTAAAATTGAAAATCACTACAAAATGAACTCTGAAAATGTTGAAACATGGCATGGTATCATCATTTCACCCGCATAGCATGTGCGAAAGAGTAGAGAGGGTCACGGAAAAAACTAGACGCACTTCGTGTACAAACTGGACAAACTCTTTCGGAGTATCAGGATTTCAGACGAGAACTCATCTGTTACACGGGCACTTCAATGTGTTTTAAACTTATTTGAACTCCGGACTTCTTTTGTGTTCAGTATGCAACATTCAAAGTGACGTCATCAATTTCCAACATGTTCTGACATCATTTGTTGTTTTTCGGTCATTTACCTAATTGTTTAGAGAGCTAAATGAACGTGAAATTGAAAATCACTACAAAATGAATTCTGAAAAAATATTGAAACTTGGCATGGTATCATCATTTCACCCGCATAGCATGTGCGAAAGAGTAGAGAGGGTCACGGCAAAAACTGGACGCACTTCATGCACAAACTGGACAAACTCTTTCGGAGTATCAGGATTTCGGACGAGAACTCATCTGTTACACGGGCACTTCAATGTTCTTTAAACTTATTTGAACTTCGTACTTCTTTTGTGTTCAGTATGCAGCATTAAAAGCGACATCATCAATTTCCACCATGTTCTGACATCATTTGTTGTTTTTCGGTCATTTACCTAATTGTTTAGAGAGCTAAATGACCGTGAAATTGAAAATCACTACAAAATGAACTCTGAAAATGTTGAAACTTGGCATGGTATCATCATTTCACCCGCATAGCATGCGCAAAAGAGTAGAGAGGATCACGGCAAAAACAGGACTCACTTCGTGTACAAACTGGACAAACTCTTTCGGAGTATCAGGATTTCGGACGAGAAGTCATCTGTTACACGGGCACTTCAATGTTTTTGAAACTTATTTGAACTCCGGACTTCTTTTGTGTTCAGTATGCAGCATTCAAAGCGACGTCATCAATTTCCAACATGTTCTGACATCATTTGTTGTTTTTCGGTCATTTACCTAATTGTTTAGAGAGCTAAATGACCGTGAAACTGAAAATCACTACAAAATGAACTCTGAAAATGTTGAAACTTGGCATGGTATCATCATTTCACCCGCATAGCATGTGCGAAAGAGTAGAGAGGGTCACGGCAAAAACTGGACACACTTCGTGTACAAACTGGAGAAACTCTTTCGGAGTATCAGGATTTCGGACGAGAACTCATCTGTTACACGGGCACTTCAATGTTTTATAAACTTATTTGAACTCCGGACTTCATTTGTGTTCAGTATGCAGCATTCAAAGCGACGTCATCAATTTCCAACATGTTCTGACATCATTTGTTGTTTTTCGGTCATTTACCTAATTGCTTAGAGAGCTAAATGACCGTGAAATTGAAAATCACTACAAAATGAACTCTGAAAATGTTGAAACTTGGCATGGTATCATCATTTCACCCGCATAGCGTGCGCAAAAGAGTAGAGAGGTTCACGGCAAAAACGGGACGCACTTCGTGTACAAACTGGACAAACTCTTTCGGAGTATCAGGATTTCGGACGAGAACTCATCTCTTAAACGGGCACTTCAATGTTTTTTAAACTTATTTGAACTCCGGACTTCTTTTGTGTTCAGTATGCAGCATTCAAAGCGATGTCATCAATTTCCAACATGTTCTGACATCATTTGTTGTTTTTCGGTCATTTACCTAATTGTTTAGAGAGCTAAATGACCGTGAAATTGAAAATCACTACAAAATAAACTCTGAAAATGTTGAAATTTGGCATGATATCATCATTTCACACGTATAGCATGTGCGAGAGACTAGAGAGGGTCACGGCAAAAACTGGACGCACTTCGTGTACAAACTGGAGAAACTCTTTCGGAGTATCAGGATTTCGGACGAGAACTCATCTGTTACACAGGCACTTCAATGTTTTTTAAACTTATTTGAACTCCGGACTTCTTTTGTGCTCAGTATGCAGCATTCAAAGCGACGTCATCAATTTCCAACATGTTCTGACATCATTTGTTGTTTTTCGGTCATTTACCTAATTGTTTAGAGAGCTAAATGACCGTGAAATTGAAAATCACTACGAAATGAACTCTGAAAATGTTGAAACATGGCATGGTATCATCATTTCACCCGCATAGCATGTGCGAAAGAGTAGAGAGGGTCACAGCAAAAACTGGACGCACTTCGTGTACAAGTGGACAAACTCTTTCGGAGTATCAGGGTTTCGGACGAGAACTCATCTGTTACACGGGCACTTCAATGTTTTTTAAACTTATTTGAACTCCGGACTTCTTTTGGGTTCAGTATGTAGCATTAAAAGCGACGTCATCAATTTCCAACATGTTCTGACATCATTTGTTGTTTTTCGGTCAATTACCTAATTGTTTAGAGAGCTAAATGACCGTGAAATTGAAAATCACTACAAAATGAACTCTAAAAATGTTGAAACTTGGCATGATATCATCATTTCACTCGTATAGCATGCGTGAGAGACTAGAGAGGGTCACGGCAGAAACTGGACGCACTTCGTGTACAAACTGGACAAACTCTTTTGGAGTATCAGGATTTCAGACGAGAACTCATCTATTACATGGGCACTTCAATGTTTTCTAAACTTATTTGAACTCCGGACTTCTTTTGTGTTCAGTATGCAGCATTCAAAGCGACGTCATCAATTTCCAACATGTTCTGACATCATTTGTTGTTTTTCGGTCACATACCTAATTGTTTAGAGAGCAAAATGACCGTAAAATTGAAAATCACTACAAAATGAACTCTGAAAATGTTGAAACATGGCATGGTATCATCATTTCACCCGCATAGCATGTGCGAAAGAGTAGAGAGGGTCACGGAAAAAACTAGACGCACTTCGAGTACAAACTGGACAAACTCTTTCGGAGTATCAGGATTTCAGACGAGAACTCATCTGTTACACGGGCACTTCAATGTGTTTTAAACTTATTTGAACTCCGGACTTCTTTTGTGTTCAGTATGCAACATTCAAAGTGACGTCATCAATTTCCAACATGTTCTGACATCATTTGTTGTTTTTCGGTCATTTACCTAATTGTTTAGAGAGCTAAATGAACGTGAAATTGAAAATCACTACAAAATGAATTCTGAATAAATATTGAAACTTGGCATGGTATCATCATTTCACCCGCATAGCATGTGCGAAAGAGTAGAGCGGGTCACGGCAAAAACTGGACGCACTTCGTGCACAAACTGGACAAACTCTTTCGGAGTATCAGGATTTCGGACGAGAACTCATCTGTTACACGGGCACTTCAATGTTCTTTAAACTTATTTGAACTTCGTACTTCTTTTGTGTTCAGTATGCAGCATTCAAAGCGACATCATCAATTTCCAACATGTTCTGACATCATTTGTTGTTTTTCGGTCATTTACCTAATTGTTTAGAGAGCTAAATGACCGTGAAATTGAAAATCACTACAAAATGAACTCTGAAAATGTTGAAACTTGGCATGGTATCATCATTTCACCCGCATAGCATGCGCAAAAGAGTAGAGAGGGTCACGGCAAAAACAGGACGCACTTCGTGTACAAACTGGACAAACTCTTTCGGAGTATCAGGATTTCGGACGAGAAGTCATCTGTTACACGGGCACTTCAATGTTTTTGAAACTTATTTGAATTCCGGACTTCTTTTGTGTTCAGTATGCAGCATTCAAAGCGACGTCATCAATTTCCAACATGTTCTGACATCATTTGTTGTTTTTCGGTCATTTACCTAATTGTTTAGAGAGCTAAATGACCGTGAAATTGAAAATCACTACAAAATGAACTCTGAAAATGTTGAAACTTGGCATGGTATCATCATTTCACCCGCATAGCATGTGCGAAAGAGTAGACAGGGTCACGGCAAAAACTGGACACACTTCGTGTACAAACTGGAGAAACTCTTTCGGAGTATCAGGATTTCGGACGAGAACTCATCTGTTACACGGGCACTTCAATGTTTTTTAAACTTATTTGAACTCCGGACTTCTTTTGTGTTCAGTATGCAGCATTCAAAGCGACGTCATCAATTTCCAACATGTTCTGACATCATTTGTTGTTTTTCGGTCATTTACCTAATTGTTTAGAGAGCTAAATGACCGTGAAATTGAAAATCACTACAAAATGAACTCTGAAAATGTTGAAACTTGGCATGGTATCATCATTTCACCCGCATAGCGTGCGCAAAAGAGTAGAGAGGTTCACGGCAAAAACGGGACACACTTCGTGTACAAACTGGACAAACTCTTTCGGAGTATCAGGATTTCGGACGAGAACTCATCTCTTAAATGGGCACTTCAATGTTTTTGAAACTTATTTGAACTCCGGACTTCTTTTGTGTTCAGTATGCAGCATTCAAAGCGACGTCATCAATTTCCAACATGTTCTGACATCATTTGTTGTTTTTCGGTCATTTACCTAATTGTTTAGAGAGCTAAATGACCGTGAAATTGAAAATCACTACAAAATGAACTCTGAAAATGTTGAAACTTGGCAAGGTATCATCATTTCACCCGCATAGCATGTGCGAAAGAGTAGAGAGGGTCACGGCAAAAACTGGACACACTTCGTGTACAAACTGGAGAAACTCTTTCGGAGTATCAGGATTTCGGACGAGAACTCATCTGTTACACGGGCACTTCAATGTTTTTTAAACTTATTTGAACTCCGGACTTCTTCTGTGTTCAGTATGCAGCATTCAAAGCGACGTCATCAATTTCCAACATGTTCTGACATCATTTGTTGTTTTTCGGTCATTTACCTAATTGTTTAGAGAGCTAAATGACCGTGAAATTGAAAATCACTACAAAATGAACTCTGAAAATGTTGAAACTTGGCATGGTATCATCATTTCACCCGCATAGCGTGCGCAAAAGAGTAGAGAGGTTCAGGGCAAAAACGGGACGCACTTCGTGTACAAACTGGACAAACTCTTTCGGAGTATCAGGATTTCGGACGAGAACTCATCTCTTACACGGGCACTTCAATGTTTTTGAAACTTATTTGAACTCCGGACTTCTTTTGTGTTCAGTATGCAGCATTCAAAGCGACGTCATCAATTTCCAACATGTTCTGACATCATTTGTTGTTTTTCGGTCATTTACCTAATTGTTTAGAGAGCTAAATGACCGTGAAATTGAAAATCACTACAAAATGAACTCTAAAAATGTTGAAACTTGGCATGGTATCATCATTTCACCCGCATAGCATGTGCGAAAGAGTAGAGAGGGTCACGGCAAAAACTGGACACACTTCGTGTACAAACTGGAGAAACTCTTTCGGAGTATCAGGATTTCGGACGAGAACTCATCTGTTACACGGGCACTTCAATGTTTTTTAAACTTATTTGAACTCCGGACTTCTTTTGTGTTCAGTATGCAGCATTCAAAGCGACGTCATCAATTTCCAACATGTTCTGACATCATTTGTTGTTTTTCGGTCATTTACCTAATTGTTTAGAGAGCTAAATGACCGTGAAATTGAAAATCACTACAAAATGAACTCTGAAAATGTTGAAACTTGGCATGGTATCATCATTTCACCCGCATAGCGTGCGCAAAAGAGTAGAGAGGTTCACGGCAAAAACGGGACGCACTTCGTGTACAAACTGGACAAACTCTTTCGGAGTATCAGGATTTCGGACGAGAACTCATCTCTTAAACTGGCACTTCAATGTTTTTTAAACTTATTTGAACTCCGGACTTCTTTTGTGTTCAGTATGCAGCATTCAAAGAGACGTCATCAATTTCCAACATGTTCTAACATCATTTGTTGTTTTTCGATCATTTACCTAATTGTTTAGAGAGCTAAATGACCGTGAAATTGAAAATCACTACAAAATGAACTCTGAAAATGTTGAAATTTGGCATGATATCATCATTTCACCCGTATAGCATGTGCGAGAGACTAGAGAGGGTCACGGCAAAAACTGGACGCACTTCATGTACAAACTGGAGAAACTCTTTCGGAGTATCAGGATTTCGGACGAGAACTCATCTGTTACACGGGCACTTCAATGTTTTTTAAACTTATTTGAACTCCGGACTTCTTTTGTGCTTAGTATGCAGCATTCAAAGCGACGTCATCAATTTCCAACATGTTCTGACATCCTTTGTTGTTTTTCGGTCATTTACCTAATTGTTTAGAGAGCTAAATGACCGTGAAATTGAAAATCACTACGAAATGAACTCTGAAAATGTTGAAACATGGCATGGTATCATCATTTCACCCGCATAGCATGTGCGAAAGAGTAGAGAGGGTCACAGCAAAAACTGGACGCACTTCGTGTACAAGTGGACAAACTCTTTCGGAGTATCAGGGTTTCGGACGAGAACTCATCTGTTACACGGGCACTTCAATGTTTTTTAAACTTATTTGAACTCCGGACTTCTTTTGGGTTCAGTATGCAGCATTCAAAGCGACGTCATCAATTTCCAACATGTTCTGACATCATTTGTTGTTTTTCGGTCAATTACCTAATTGTTTAGAGAGCTAAATGACCGTGAAATTGAAAATCACTACAAAATGAACCCTGAAAATGTTGAAACTTGGCATGATATCATCATTTCACTCGTATAGCATGCGCGAGAGACTAGAGAGGGTCACGGCAAAAACTGGACGCACTTCGTGTACAAACTGGACAAACTCTTTTGGAGTATCAGGATTTCGGACGAGAACTCATCTATTACATGGGCACTTCAATGTTTTTTAAACTTATTTGAACTCCGGACTTCTTTTGTGTTCAGTATGCAGCATTCAAAGCGACGTCATCAATTTCCAACATGTTCTGACATCATTTGTTGTTTTACGGTGACATACCTAATTGTTTAGAGAGCTAAATGACCGTAAAATTGAAAATCACTACAAAATGAACTCTGAAAATGCTGAAACATGGCATGGTATCATCATTTCACCCGCATAGCATGTGCGAAAGAGTAGAGAGGGTCACGGCAAAAACTGGACGCACTTCGTGTACAAACTGGACAAACTCTTTTGAAGTATCAGGATTTCGGACGAGAACTCATCTATTACACGGGCACTTCAATGTTTTTAAACTTATTTGAACTCCGGACTTCTTTTGTGTTCAGTATGCAGCATTCAAAGCGACGTCATCAATTTCCAACATGTTCTGACATCGTTTGTTGTTTTTCGGTCACTTACCTAATTGTTTAGAGAGCTAAATGACCGTAAAATTGAAAATCACTACAAAATGAACTCTGAAAATGTTGAAACATGGCATGGTATCATCATTTCACCCGCATAGCATGTGCGAAAGAGTAGAGAGGGTCACAGAAAAAACTAGACGCACTTCGTGCACAAACTGGACAAACTCTTTCGGAGTATCAGGATTTCGGACGAGAACTCATCTGTTACACGGGCACTTCAATGTTTTTTAAACTTATTTGAACTTCGTACTTCTTTTGTGTTCAGTATGCAGCATTCAAAGCGACATCATCAATTTCCAACATGTTCTGACATCATTTGTTGTTTTTCGGTCATTTACCTAATTGTTTAGAGAGCTAAATGACCGTGAAATTGAAAATCACTACAAAATGAACTCTGAAAATGTTGAAACTTGGCATGGTATCATCATTTCACCCGCATAGCATGCGCAAAAGAGTAGAGAGGGTCACGGCAAAAACAGGACTCACTTCGTGTACAAACTGGACAAACTCTTTCGGAGTATCAGGATTTCGGACGAGAAGTCATCTGTTACACGGGCACTTCAATGTTTTTGAAACTTATTTGAACTCCGGACTTCTTTTGTGTTCAGTATGCAGCATTCAAAGCGACGTCATCAATTTCCAACATGTTCTGACATCATTTGTTGTTTTTCGGTCATTTACCTAATTGTTTAGAGAGCTAAATGACCGTGAAACTGAAAATCACTACAAAATGAACTCTGAAAATGTTGAAACTTGGCATGGTATCATCATTTCACCCGCATAGCATGTGCGAAAGAGTAGAGAGGGTCACGGCAAAAACTGGACACACTTCGTGTACAAACTGGAGAAACTCTTTCGGAGTATCAGGATTTCGGACGAGAACTCATCTGTTACACGGGCACTTCAATGTTTTATAAACTTATTTGAACTCCGGACTTCATTTGTGTTCAGTATGCAGCATTCAAAGCGACGTCATCAATTTCCAACATGTTCTGACATCATTTGTTGTTTTTCGGTCATTTACCTAATTGCTTAGAGAGCTAAATGACCGTGAAATTGAAAATCACTACAAAATGAACTCTGAAAATGTTGAAACTTGGCATGGTATCATCATTTCACCCGCATAGCGTGCGCAAAAGAGTAGAGAGGTTCACGGCAAAAACGGGACGCACTTCGTGTACAAACTGGACAAACTCTTTCGGAGTATCAGGATTTCGGACGAGAACTCATCTCTTAAACGGGCACTTCAATGTTTTTTAAACTTATTTGAACTCCGGACTTCTTTTGTGTTCAGTATGCAGCATTCAAAGCGATGTCATCAATTTCCAACATGTTCTGACATCATTTGTT